>NC_047510.2:11535256-11568100 GCF_902827115.2 Pseudochaenichthys georgianus
ATTCTAACGTAAATTACATGCCAGTATTTTATCTTTTTATTTATTTGTTTTTATTTTAAATCGTATAATGTCTGACTTTTTTTTCCATCTGTGAGGAAAAGAAATGGGGCTCAGAGCCTCAAAATACTGAAATCTGTATTTTTTTAAATATTGTTTTCCTTCTAATTTGTTATTATTTAGGGTTAGGGGTTTATTTATTAACTGTGTACAGCCCTGGAGGTTTAGGCGACAGGAAACACATTGGTGTGAACACATTTTAAACATGTAATTACTAAATGGGTGAAAATCGCTTGTATCCATAATGGGCAGCATTAATATACCCACACGACAGCTCATTGTTACTTTGTAATTCTACTCCACTACAATTCAGAGGTTAACCTGGTATTTTTACTCCACTACATTTAGTTTAGTTACTTTGCAGATTCTGATTAATGATGTGGAATATAAACAACCCTTAAAGCAGACTTTAGTTACACCTGAGTAAAATTCAGGGAAGGTGATTGTCAAGTGCCAACAATCAGGAGAGATATTTGATAGTTGGTGCTTGAGAAGACTAAACATTTATCTGCAGATCTCTATAAAGTATGTGCATTCATCGTTATTCTCTACTAATAGTTAATTAAAAACTGTATATAATTGCTATTTTGCACATCCCTTTCAAGATTTCAAGATTTTCAAAGGTTTATTGACATATCATACACAACCACAGTGTAATTTTGCAATGAATGCAAATCTTAGGTCACAGCGCATTACAAGACATCTATCAATATGTGTGTATCTCCACCATTAAACTGTCAAATTCTGCACATGTCTTATACTATCTACATACATAAGAGTATAATTAATGCGTATAATATCAGTTAAAATAAGTGCTTCAACATAGTTAACATTGCAGGAAAGCAATATACTAGACGTTAAGTACTTTGTCAGGCTTAATATTTATCTGTAGATAGATATCCCCAAAGCTTTTTTCTTATTTGAAAGAAGACCTTAACCTAAAGTACTCTTTAATGTGTTAATAAAGGTTAATTAGTTTGTCTGTTTTGCACATCCTCATATTAATATCTTTGTACATCCAGCACTAAACTGTTTTATTGTAGAGATCCCTTACAGTATCTTCTTGATTTTTTATATTCTATATTTCTATCATTGACCTTCTACTTTCCCCCTATGAAAGTATGTACTCTTAATATTTTTTTCATCAAATAACATTATTCAACAAAAATAATTCAATAACGTGCTTTAACTACTAGGCAGTGCACACAAGGTACACACAGCGTACTAATAATAACTTTGTATTATTAGTGTAGGACACTTATCCATGTATAACATCTGAAGATGTGTAGTTTTATTCATGTTTTTACATAATTTTACAGGATATTGCTATACTATTTCTCATGTTTTACTTCTACACATTAATATCTGATTTGTAAAACATCACAGAAAGGTATATCTGTCATTTAATGGTAAGCTATTGCAATTGTGATTCCATAGATGTGTCTCCCATCACCCAAATCCCCTGACTATTCTCTCAACTCAGTATTTACATTCTTTAATTCAAAGAAAATCAGTAATATCTTTAAAAACTACAAGTCCTTTTCTATCAGATGTGCACCGTTATGGTGTAAATATAACCTATCTACCAATTGGATCAAATATAAAAGTCAGCCGAATTACTTTTGATACTGCAAGGAGACGTATTTTGTGAAAAGAAATGCAAGATGCAGTTCTTCAAGTTTGTCCAGAAGTCTTCTCATGAGGGCTCTATAAATAAAGAACTACGGCAGATGTGTAATATTTAATGCAGCCGAACCGTGTATTACAATGACGTTATGTGATGACTTCCAAAGAGAAAAGCAAGAACACTCGGAATAAAGTATTATTATATATTTTTTAAATGTTTTCGGATATCATATCGCATTAACATCATATCCCAACATGCATTGCAGCTAAAACATCCAATCAACGAGCTTCAAGCTGAGGATCTTGGGTAATCTGTTCAGTGGGTTTGTGGTGTGTATCGCTCGAAATGTCCCTTATCGGCCTACGTCTGTTTCCGGTGACTTTATTTACGGCTAAAAAGCATGCTAAAAAGCCCAAGATTATAGAATTAAACGAATAAATAAAAACAAGGATAATTGTGTGTTATTGTTCAGTAAATAACAGTGTATTATTTAGAAAATAATAACAAATTAGAAGGAAAAAAAGATTTAAAAAAATACAGATTTCAGTATTTTGAGGCTCTGAGCCCCATTTATTTTCCTCACAGATGGAAAAAAAGTCCGGCATTATAAGATTTAAAATAAAAACAAATAAATAAAAAGATAAAATACTGGCATGTAATTTACGTTAGAATAAATAGAATGGTTTTGAATAATAGATGAGAGTAAAATCGACGTCACTTTACAGCCCCGCCCACTTTTGGGGAAACCAACGCTGTCATTTGAACGGCGATCAAGCCTGAAGCCACAGAGATCTTCTGTTACTGTCCTTTCTTCTTAGAGGAAGTACAGAAACACGTAACTCTGGATTTGTTTTAATGTTTGAGGTGCAATAAACGACACAGCAGCTTTTTGGCATGTTAAAACTATTATTTTCTGCCTCACTCATGAGAGTAACAGCTGGCGAAATTACAGCCTCTCCTACTGATTTCAAATGTGTGCTCTAAAATTATATTTATAAATGACTATTATCATTATTATAAGCAAGACAATAAATGGCAAAGATATGTAGAAAATAAACGTATTTAAGATACGTTCATAATAAACGTAACATGGGAGAAAATATGTTTCTAGAAGATATGTAGAAAATAAACGTATTTGAGATACGTTCATAACGAACGTAACGTGGGAGAAAATACGTTTCTGACTAAATGTAATTGAGAATGCAGTTTAGTTCTGTGGGAACGTAATTTTTAGGAGACAGGGTTGCACTCCACGGAGTTCACTCCATCACAGAGGGGGAGTGTACAGTGTAGGGGTAGGGTGTAGGGCGTGGTTTGAGATTGGGCCATACACACATGAATCCGGCGCGCCTGGCAGCCATAAAAAAGGATGCATCGCTTCAAATATTTAAATCAGGTTTCATTTGAAATCAAATGTACTGCAAACTAACATGAAATGCAGGACAGTTCCTTGATATCATTCCTGTTGACCGAATCCCTTACCAAAATCCAGTTCTGACTTCCACCCTTTGTCAAGTTGTCAACAATGATTTTATTTTAAAAACAGATGTTTAGACTCTCATGGCCTGCAGCTCAGACTGTCTTTCACAAACATAAATGTACAAGATGCACACTGAGACATCCTCCCGGCCAACAGAACACACTATGTTCATTGCACGTGCACAGATGCAACTCTAACAACATTACTTCCCCCCAATCTTTGTTTTTAGTCTCAGCTGACATTGTAAGACTTCAATGTGAAATGCACCTTTAATAAAAAAACTGATTTGTTTTCATTGAAACGACATGGAACAGGCGATTGCTCTGATTTAATCTCTTAGTGTGTGGCAACATGTCAATATGTGTGTTCACCGGACTGAGTCAGGTGCAAACATTGCATCCTGATGCTGACAATACATAAATGATGCAGGACTCAAAGTCCTGTCAGGTTTTCGCCCGAGCAATCCAACTGCTAAGCAAAACACTGCGGACCAATGCTACTGTGAAAACTACGGTGAGTGCATGAAAACATCATTAGTCGCTTACAGAAGCAGGACTCATACGGCTCATGCTTGGTCATACTAAGAGTATTGTTTTCATTATTTAGCTTCATATGTTGCAGTACAGATGTGAGCTAGTAAAAGAGCTCTTTTTTACTCTCTTTTTTGTACTGTCTTTAATATAAAGACCGTACAGCTTAAAATATTGAGCAGTCATGTGCATTTCTAAGACGTGTCCCACTGGGAATAAGGTTTGAGCTGGTTTAGAGTAATGAACCTTCCTGGGATTACTGCTGTATGCAGGTATTCTCAGCCCGCTGTCAAATAACAAGCAATATGTTAATTTATTCAACAAATCAGACCATCTCTCGTCTGCTGGAAACACCAATTTGTGTTTCATACGGCAGAAACCAGCCCTCAAAGACTTTGTTTGCAATCAAGACTGAAGAAGTGGATCCATATTACCGTAGAGTCCCACACATTGTGCAGGAATACAGCTTGAAAGAAAGGCATAAAGCCTTTTACAAGTAAAATCAACTGAGAATTTTTAGGGGGTTTAAAGTTAAATCCTTTTGAACAAAGGACCTTAAATTGTGGTAGAGTAACCTCTGTTCCTGAACATTTTTTGGACATTTTACCTTCATTTCAATCGTGAAAAAAAGGCTTATCATTTCATTGAATAGGAAATTGACAGCATATGACATCACAGCAGATAGGAAGATGAGGACGCTGTGCAGAAAAGACAAAATAACTGCATGCCATGAAAAGGAAGACAGAACAGCTGGGTTTTATGATCACAAACTCTACTACCTGTGATATAGAAATATATGGAATACATTATATGCATAGTCTAGCAGGCTATATAATCTGCAGTTGTTTGAGAGATATGCAAACAAAATATACAACGAAGAGAATCTGTCCCTTGATTTAGACCAGATTCATTTGGAGGAAACCAGACTGCAGTGGACTGAATATAGCTAACCTGAGCGGGTGTCCAAAGGTATTTACAGTGTTGTGACTTGAATCCAATGGAAGCCTTAAATGCCGGAGGCCATGCATAGACAAACTAAAACATTTTGAAAACCATTTCAGCTCCTGAAAAATAAAGCACCCCTCACACTTTCAAATGTGATATATTTTCTGACCTACTTTTTAAAAATAGCAAAGCTTGACGTCTGGGGAAGGACAATGGTATTGTCAGAGAAAAAATACCTTTTGTATGCATGTATTTCACCCTGTAGGGAGTGATATATAATTATAAATAATAGCACTCCAATATCATGACCAGAAATGAATATCCATCCATGTGGCACCACAGTTGAACCAACACACCCCAAGCAGGACACAAGGCCAACATTTCACCTTTCTATTTTAGCACTGACTCACCGGCAGCAGCTTCTAATTTTAAGTCTTTGATTTGGCAGAGAATCAAACCCCATGAATCCTCCCACAGATATCCATTTCCTGCTGTTTGGTCCTGCATATTTGTGTCGTCATAGTTAATAATATATCTCAAAATGGCTCATGCAGGAATGATACCATGTTAACCTCTTAGCGTGTAGCAACGGTTCACAACGAGGATGCCCTCTCATGCCGTGTTAACCTCGGAATATGGACGATTGATGAGTAATATGGTTTGCTTTAATCTGCATGGACCATGTCAGTGTTTGATTAACTGTGAAACACTGACATGATCGTGTTGGCAGGAGAGCTAAAAAAGCAGCATAAAAAGGTTTCCAGGTCTTTCAAGGGGTTAACATGTGTCTTCAACACAGAAGGAAACACTTCACTGCTCATAGGGTTCAACAGGAAATAAATTCAGATTGAACATAGTAAAAAAATGTAAATGATAGTGTCCGTCCAAAAAGAAACCATTACTTATAGTGAAACCACCCTTGAATGATGGGATAGTAGACAAAAAGCTTTAGGAATCCAAAGTATAACATATAATAAGTACCCTGTATTAAGATTGATGCAAAACAATATTAATAATAATAATACCATGTAGTGCTGCGTACCGGCAAGCCGAACCGGTACTGGACTTGTAAAAAGTTTCGGTTCAAGTCCTGTTAAAACCGGAACGTCGGGAACCGGTACTTGGACTCGCAAAAAACTAGCACTGACGTATATTCTGGTGTCTGTTGTTATTTAAACATTCCCTGATAAACGTTATTCAGCGTCAATAAATGAGTGCTAATCCCAGTGTGCTCAGTGTACAACATCACATGTCATTTCACCTTCGATTCACGGTTCAACGTAGCATTTCGCCACATGTTAATGCTAACCGGAAGTGAAGAGTTTTCAGAATAAAAGTATTAAGTTAATAGTGTGAACTTCCGTTTTTTTCAGAATAAAACTGATTTAAATTAAATAGTGTATTTAATTCAAAATTACGCCATATCAACATTGATTTTAATTTCTAACAGTATATATGTACATCACTATGTATGTAGTATGTACTGTATAATGTACACATGTAGAGTTGTAGAAAATACATGGTGTACAGACAGTACAGTACACTCTGACTGTACAGTCACTACAGTGTATACTGTAGTAGGTGTGTAACAGTGTAATGCGTATAGTCTACTCTACACTCTACCTTTCAGCAACGTTTGAGGGATTTAGGCTCAGTCAGCTCAGGGACTGTTTGGTTACTTTAGTTTGGTAAATGAAATAAAAGTTTGAACTTTTTAGTAGTTCACTGTAGTTGCTGTCATAAGTCATTTGTAGACTAAGTAGACTAAGTTTTTTTTTTTACATTTGTACTTTGTAGAGAAATGTGGACACAAGTTAGAAGGGAGCACAATAAACCTGATGAGTTTGAATTTGAATTGATTATGAGTTAATTTTCAATTGATAATTAGCTCACAATAAGTTCACTTTAGTTACTCACACAACTTGACACAAGCCATGGGTTCAGGTCCGGACTTATAAGTCCAGACCTGAACCTGAACCTCTGGACTTGAGTCCGGACCTGAACCTGAATGTGAGTCCAGGTACGCAGCACTAATACCATGTAATGGTCTACTGTGGACAATACCCCCAGGAGCAAGTTCAGGTGAAGTGTCTTGCCCAAGGACACAACGGCTTTACAGACGCAGCGGCGGGTTTCACCCCCTTGATCTGATAATCATTGCACAGTGCACTGCGCCACACCGGCCATCTTCACACCTCGAAGTCATCGAGGCGCTTTTACAAGTACATTAATATCATACATGTACTGTGGACAATACCCACACATTTGGGTGAAGTGTCTTGCCACTGCGCCACCCGTTCCTGAAAAAAAATGACAGTTGAATTTTAATAGAAGTTTAGAAAAAAAAAACACTTCTGGGGTCATTTAGGTGTATTTGACATATCTCTGGAACTCATCGCTCGATCTTGGTGATTGACACCACTTTTGAACCGTTAGAGCCAATAGAATCGAGGGGAAGTTCCTACATCAATCTAAACATTACCATTGGTGAATGAGAGTGATGCACAGCCAGCATGCTGTTGTGGAGCAGAATCTCTGCTCCGCGCCGATCCTATATGAGTTTGTCTTAAAAGAAGGAAAACCCAAAACAACCAGGATAGGGGTTAAACAATAATCTGTTTTAATGATAATAGGTAAGAATATAATACACTTTTCAAAGGGGTAGGCCCACTCCTGCTCTGGTCCAAACGCCGGGAGAACTATAGGTTACTTACGTAACCCCAGTTCTTCCTCGGCTGGCTAGCGCTGATGCGCTACGACACGCCAGCGTTTTGCTTCTCCCAATGAGATGACCTGAAAGGAGGAGCATCTGACCCAGCTCCTCCTGTCCTGTTTTAGTATGTAAGCCTGTTCTGTCTTTGGTTCGCTCTCTCTTCCTCCTGCCGTCAAGATGATGATGTTCTCATTCATAACACTCCGTTCGATGTCTCACTATGGGATGCGCCTCATCGCGGAGCAAACAGAAGCATCAATCTCATTACGCCAATCCTGATTGGCTGGTGATCTTGACGTCAACGTCAGGGGAAATCACCCCCTATAAGTAGCTTGCTCCACGACGCATGCGTCATTCAAAATAAGCACCTCTTCTCGCTTCACCATAGCAAGGAGGGCCGTCTGGTGAGACATCTCACTTCATGTTACTCTGATGAGGACTGGGGTTACGTAAGTAACCTATAGTTCTCATTCATAACACTCCGTTCGATGTCTCACTATGGGATATTGTAGCTCCCGTATTGCCAGACGAGCTTATCTCGAAGATCACCGATCAACCAGAATTTAACAGGTGGAGTCCCGACTCAACAAGGTGCCCAGCACTGCTCGGGCCACGCTTGGAGCGGAGACGTCTAGCCTGTAAAAGCGGACAAAAGTGAGCGGCGAAGACCAGCTTGCCGCTGCACAGATGTCTTGGATGGGAGACATCCTGGACAGAGCCCAGGATGCAGCCAGACCCTGATTCGAAAGAGCTTGCGGACCCGAGGGTTCCTGCAAACTCTGACTCGTAAGGGCCCCAAAGCAATAGCTTCCACACGACAGTGGGAGAGCCGTTGCTTAGTAACCGGCTTGCCCCCTTTAAGGGTTAGCCCAGGACACCAGGAGTTGGTCATTATGACAAGTACCCCTGATCTGTCCATACAGGTGCGTAAGCACGAACTGGACACAGCAAATCCCGCTGCTGTTCCCCGTAGGGACCCAGCGGCTGAGGAAATGTCTCAATATCCATTGGGTACATGTACAGACAGTGCATGAAAACTAGCGGAAGCCAGGGTCAGTAACAGCACTATGTTAGAGAGACCTGGTGTAGGAATCTCTCGCACTCTGAATAGTGTTATCACCCTATGAGGGAGTCTCACTATATTCAGGTTGTAACACTCACGGGCCAGGCCCATAAGGCCAAGCGCTCTGGGTGTGGGTGAAAAATCTCCCCCCCCGCCTGGGACAGTATGTCCCTGTGTAGTGGGAGCTGCCATGGCTGCCCGCACAGCAGCTGATAAATCTCCACCAGCCAGTACATAGCGGGCCAGTGCGGAGCTATCAGGATAAGTGTGTGGCGTTGTTCCCTCACTCTGGCCAGAGTTTGGGGAATCAGAGCTAGGGGTGGGAACGCGTACAGAAGGCCCGAAGGCCAAACGTGTGTGAGTGCGTCCACGCCTAACGGTGCGTTTAAGTCGCACATCGAAAATAACAGCTGACATTGAGCATTTTCTTTTGATGCGAACAGGTCCACCGTGGCTCTGCCATAACGCACCCACAGCTGGCTCACAATCCTTGGATGTAGAGTCCAGTCTGCATAAAGTGGTGTACCTCTGGACAGTAGGTCAGCCCCGAGGTTCGACACACCCGGTACGTGCGTCGCTCTCAGGGAGAGGAGACGCCCGCTGCTCCATAGGATCAATTTGCGTGCCAGCATGTGTAACTGGAGAGAACGCAAACCCCCTTGGCGGTTTATATACGATATTGTCGTCATATTGTCTGTCCTCACGAGGACATGGTGTCCTCTGAGAAAAGGCAGGAAGCGCTCTTTAGGGCACCCGCTAAAAGCTCCAGGTAATTTATGTGTGCCCGCTGGAGGTCTCTGCTCCAGAGACCCCTCACCGAACGGCCTTCATAAATACCTCCCCAACCTGTCGGACATGCGTCCATGGTGACCACCCTTCGTGAAAGGACAGCACCCATAGGCACGCCCCGTACTAGAAAAGTCGGGTGCAGCCAGTGACGCAGTGCCGTTACGCATTTCACAGTAACCATTACCCTCCGCGCGCCATGACGCGCGGGGTTTAGTTTTAAGGCGGCTACCCACCGCTGAAACTCCCTCATGTGTAAGCGTCCTAGTCGTACGACCAGGATGGCTGACGCCATGAGCCCCATCAACCGCAGGCATGTTCTGAAGGGAACATGTTTGCATAGCTGGAATAAAGCGAGACAAGCTCTGAAAGCTTTCACTCTTTCCGCTGACAGTCGGGCTGAAAAGGGCACCGAGTTCAGGTGTAACCCTAGGAAGAGTATAGTCTGCGCGGGGCACAACATGCTCTTTTCTGTGTTTATCATGAACCCCAGGTTGAGCAGGTGCTTTACGAGAACATTTGTCTGTGTAATAGCCTCGTGCTCCAACTGTGCGAGAAGCAGCCAGTGGTCTAGGTAGGTCGCCAAGCGAATACCCTGTTGTCTTAACGGGGCTATCGCGGCTTCCATACATCGTACAAACACTCTTGGACTGAGAGACAGGCCGAAGGGAAGTACTCTGTATTCGTAACAGATCCCCTGAAATGCGAATCTCAGATATTTCCTGTGTGGATAATATACTGGGATGTGGAAATACACATCTTTCAGGTCGACTGATGTAAACCAATCATCTTGTCGCACGAGACGCAGCAGAGATGTGTGAGTGAGCATTCTGAATTTATATCTTTTTAGATATCTATTCAGAACCCTCAAATCCAGTATTGGCCGGATTCCGTTCCCTCCTCCTTTGGGGACGAGGAAGTACTTGGAATAAAAGCCACTCTGACTCTGCTCGGCAGGTTCAACAGATAGAGCTCTCTTTTCTAGAAGTGAGAGGATCTCTCTCTCTAGAATATGGGCTGACTCTCCCCGGGCTTGTGAATACAAAATGCCCGAGAAACGAGGGGGGGTGACAGCGAATTGGAGTCTGTAACCCTGTGTTACTGTCTTGAAAACCCAAACAGATGTTGTGAGCATCTTCCACTGTGTGCTCCTTAGAGCCAGTGGAGATGTCACATCTCTTGCCCTCTGAGACTCTGTTTGTTGTGTTATGGGGCCCTCTAGTGTCTGAACACGGTGGTACCCCATTTCAACAGTCCCCACCGTCACTGCGCACGCACGTGGCGGTGGCTTCACGGACCCGTCAATAATCCGTCCTTTGAGAGATGCCGTAGCTGCTCTTGAAAGGGGAAGGATTGACGGGCTGTTCTTTACAGCTCTAGCCGGCACTGCGTACGCGCGTGGCGGTGGTGCCTTCACAGACCCGTTTATTATCCGCCTTTTGAGAGAGGCCGTAGCTGCTCTCAGAAGGGGATTTATGGTTAACGGACTGTTTATTGTTTTTCTTTTCATTTTTTTGAGCTGCGCCCTTGGCCGAAGCCTGGATGCGTCAGCGGAAAATGGTTTATTCAAACAATAAGGATGTGACATTGTGTTTTGTGCGGACTTGAGGATGGCGTTGAGGCATCTCTCGAGGCAGCGGGAACACAATTCGAGCCGGAGAAGGAACTTCCAGCTCTGTCACAGAGGGGAGAAGGAGGGGCTGTCATGCCGCTCGCTTCTTCCTCCTTGATTGCTGGCCGAAATTCTGAGTTGGCTGCGCCTGGGCTGCAGCCGGGACCGGAGATTTTCTAGGCCAACTCGCCCTCGTCTCCTGCCTGGGCTGGGGACTCGGGGCGGGCTGCCACCTCTGCTGATCTGGTACTCTAGATCCAGCAGGGTTCGGCAGCTTGGTGTCTAGTCTGGCCGCAGCCGTGACACACGGCTTGTAGGTCCATACTGAGACCGGGCGAAGCGGTGTGCTATCGCCGAGAGAGCAGCATCGCTCCCGGCTTTGCAGCCTGAGGGTGACACGAAGACGTCGTCTTCTTGCTCTCCGATCAGACAGGAGGAACTCAGAGGTTCTTCGTATTAATCAGGACATCTCCCGGGTGAAACCATGGTGAGGTCCGCGGGAGCCCAGCTTGGTATAGCGTGGGGCCCGTTCCCGCGTTTGCCGCCACCGGTCCGGCCTGATATGCGCGGGACCGGTCCGGTGCCGCGTGTGAGCCCCAGCCGAGTGAGGGCTCTCTCTGCGGCGGACGCCCCCGTGGCTTGATTGCCAGCCGGCCAACCAGTGGACATGAGGGGATCCTGTCCCGACAGGCTAGCTTGTCGTGCTAACCGTCGGCGGAGGCTCTTTATGGTGAGGTGGGCACAATGCCCGCACGAGCCGGGGTCGTTGATAGCCTCCTGGGCGTGTTCCAGCCCGAGGCAGGACGAGCAGACCTGGTGTGAGTCTGTGCCTGATATCTTCAACCCGCAGCCGCAGAACCGAGCCTTCGAGTCCCTGACTCCTCTGGTGTGAGGGAGAGAGGCGTCCATGGAGAGGACCCGCTCTTAACAGGTATGTCGAGAAAAAGTGTCCCAATCTGTCCTTTATCCGGAGAAAAAAGGTAGTGTGGGTCTTTTCCTCTCAAAGAATATTACCTGGTGTGGCAATATTCTTTAAATCCTTTTATCCTCCGGGGAAGAGAAAATAATAAAAAACGTCCTCGCTACCGTGGTGTCGGCAGTGAGGGAAAAAGCACAAGCTAGCAACTGGTGTGTTGCTAACTTGAAAGTCAAAATCTTACCTTACTTCCAGAGGAAGAATTTGGCGAGGTTGACTATAATACTCTTCTGTGAGAGAATAGGGTAGCCGGCTAACGCCCGTCGACCGAAATTAGCTTTTGGTTCAGTCTGTGGACTGTTAAGCTAGCCCGGCTACCGTTAGAGATGTGCTCTGAAGCAAGAAGAGGTGTTTGAATGACGCATGCGTCGTGGCGCAAGCTACTTATAGGGGGTGATTTCCCCTGACGTTGCCGTCAAGATCACCAGCCAATCAGGATTGGCGTAATGAGATTGATGCTTCTGTTTGCTCCGCGATGAGGCGCATCCCATAGTGAGACATCGAACGGAGTGTTATGAATGAGAACATCATCATCTTGACGGCAGGAGGAAGAGAGAGCGAACCAAAGACAGAACAGGCTTACATACTAAAACAGGACAGGAGGAGCTGGGTCAGATGCTCCTCCTTTCAGGTCATCTCATTGGGAGAAGCAAAACGCTGGCGTGTCGTAGCGCATCAGCGCTAGCCAGCCGAGGAAGAGTATTTTACCATTTAAGGTAAAACAGACGCATTGGGTGTCCCGCACGAACCTTCCATTATAACAAGCTCTTCATCTTGTGGAAACCTCCACACACCCACACATTTTGCAGAGACTTCCTTCTCTGTGGCCCCCTCTCCTATTAGTTCAATATACACATAGTTTCACATACTTTTGGTATCTTAAAGATATGTCCAAGATATAGTTTGTTTATAGATGACTAATACAAACAATACATATCAGTTACCTTAATATCAATAATAACGAGGAAAACATTACCTCTGCTCTCAAACACCAGTATAATTGAGCAGTTATACAGCATATGGCTCCTGCAATGCATACACACACATTCCACTCTCTGCTGTCTATAGTGTCACAGTTTGCTTTCTCACTCACCTATTTTCTGCATTAACTTTCCTTAGTCACCTGGTAGTCACACCCTGTCTCTCTCTCACTCTGTTGCACCCATCAGCTCCATTAGTATTTAGGCCCACTTCACTTTCACCTCAGTGCCAGATCGTACTTTGCAGCATGCCAGTCTTTCCCGCATTACCCTTCAGATTGCTCTCCCGGTTTCGACCCTGCCTGTCCCTGACCAGCCTGCCTTGCCTGCTCCCTGACCCGTGCTGTACCTGCGACTCCCGTCCTGCTTTCTCCTGGAACCCTCGCCTGTCCCCGACCAGCCCTTTGCCTACTATCTGCCGTTTTGTCTCCTACCAGCCTATTGCCATCAATAAAGCTGATTACCGACTATCCCTGGTTTCCCGTGTTCTGCACTTTGGTCCTCAGCTCGATTGTGACAGAACGATCTGGCCAGAAATGGACCAAGCAAACACCGGGTCTCCTAGAGACCGCTTTGAAAGGGTTGAGGATGCCATCCAAAGACAGGAGGTCACGATAGCTACCTTAGCTACCGAGACCCACCAGACAACCTCAACCCAGGGACAAATGCTGGATTACCTTACCTCCCAGATGCAACAGATGGGCGCCACGGTACAACAGCTAACTGCTACCATGGTTGCTATCGCCCCTCCGCCCGCAGCTCCGATGCCCGCTCCAGCCCCGGGCCCGACGGGATACGCTCCGGAGCCTCGTGTGGGAACGCCGGAACGCTACGCTGGTGAGCCGGAGGGATGCAGTCCTTTTCTCACAAACTGTTCCATATTGTTTTCACTGCAGCCCCACACCTTCGCCTCCGAGGCGGCTCGTGTAGCTTTCACCGTTAATCATCTGACGGGAAGAGCCCGGTTATGGGGAACTGCAGAGTGGGAGCAGCAGACGTCAGCCTGCGCCTCTTTTGCTGCATTTTCCGCGGAGATGCGGAAGGTGTTCGGTTCCGTTCGTCTGGGTCCCGACGCTGCCGGGGGTCTGCTGAGTTTGAGCCAGGGTTCCGGCACGGTGGTGGATTACGCTCTTGACTTCCGCACCAGCAGCCGCCGCAGCAGCTGGAACGAGCCGGCGCAGTGTGATGCATTTCTGAGAGGATTAGCGGATTATATGAGAGATGAGCTGGTTTCCTATGATCTCACTGCTTCCTTGGATGGGTTGATTGAGCTCACCTCTCGGATTGACAGACGAATCCAGACCCGGAGAGGAGAGCAACAGACGCGAGCGGCGGGCCGCTGCTCGCGACAACAACTTCCGGTTTCTGGGAGATTTCGACTTCCGGTTTCGGCGGAGAATTCCCATTCCTACTCTGACTCACGGTACGGGGAGGTCGAGCCCATGCAAGTGGGTCGTACCAGTCTTACCTCTGAGGAGAGGGAGTTACGTCGAAGAGGTAATCTTTGCCTTTACTGTGGTCAGGCTGGACATATGGTTTCCCGTTGTCCGGTAAAAGGCAGAGCTCATCAGTAATGGGGAGTATACTGGTGGGCCAAACCTCTGAGCTGATCCCCAATCTAAGACCCTTGTGCCATGCTCAACTCCTCCTGACAGGCAAATCTCAGGCTCTGGCTGTTTTTATCGACTCCGGATCAGATGTCAGCATCATTGACGAGGAGCTCGCACTACAGCTGGGCATCCAACAGGTTCGGTTGCTCCAGCCGGTACCGGCTAATGCTTTGGATGGTCACCTACTGGGAACAGTGACACACCAGACGACGCCGGTACATATGCTCATGTCGGGGAACCACCATGCGACAATCCAGTTTCATGTGCTACGGTCCCCCCAAATCCCTCTGATTTTGGGCTATCC
This sequence comes from Pseudochaenichthys georgianus, assembly GCF_902827115.2. Lineage (NCBI taxonomy): Eukaryota > Metazoa > Chordata > Actinopteri > Perciformes > Channichthyidae > Pseudochaenichthys > Pseudochaenichthys georgianus. Next base: position 11,549,940 of record NC_047510.2, read on the forward strand.
GTGGCTCCGCCGCCACAACCCAAACATTGACTGGGCAACTGGGTCTATCTTAGGTTGGAGTTCCTCCTGTCATCAGGTTTGCCTCAAGCAGGCTTCCGCACCTCAACTATCTGTGGATATGAACCTGGTTCCGGATGTTACTGGGGTTCCGGCAGAATATTTGGACTTTAAGGAGGTTTTTAGCAAGGCTAAGGCGACATCTCTCCCACCTCATCGGCCCTATGACTGCGCCATTGAGCTACATCCAGGAGCAGTTCCACCCAAGGCCCGGTTGTACTCGCTTTCGGCACCAGAGAGGAAGTCCATGGAGACTTACATCAATGACTCTCTGGCTGCAGGAATTATTCGTCCTTCCACATCACCCGCAGGAGCAGGTTTTTTTTTTGTGGCGAAGAAGGACAAGACCCTGAGACCCTGCATTGACTATCAGGGCCTGAACGACGTCACGGTGAAGAATCGTTTTCCCTTGCCACTCATCTCGTCAGCATTCGAGTTACTACAGGGGGCTACAATCTTCACTAAGCTGGATCTACGAAACGCGTATCACCTGGTACGAATCCGTGAGGGGGACGAATGGAAGACCGCCTTCAACACCTCTTCAGGACATTACGAGTACCTGGTGATGCCATTTGGACTTACCAATGCCCCTGCAGTTTTCCAAGCATTGGTGAACGACGTACTCCGGGACATGTTGGATCGTTATGTTTTTGTTTATCTGGATGACATTTTGATCTTTTCAAGGAACCTCAAGGAACACGTCCATCATGTCCAGACGGTCCTCCAGAGACTTCTGGAGAACTCGCTGTTCGTCAAGACCGAGAAGTGCGAGTTTCACACTTCCTCGGTCGCCTTTCTCGGCTACATCGTGGGTCAAGGAAGTGTGGAGATGGATCCTTCTAAGGTTTCTGCGGTTACTTCGTGGCGGGTCCCTGATTCCCGGAAGGAGCTGCAGCGTTTCCTGGGATTCGCCAACTTTTACAGACGGTTCATCCGTGGCTACAGCACCGTGGCCGCCCCGCTCACCGCCCTGACCTCGTCCAAGGTGACGTTCCGATGGTCCCCTGCAGCCGAGGAGGCTTTTCAGGACCTCAAGGGCCGGTTTACATCGGCTCCTATCCTGCAGGTACCAGATCCTGCTGGTCAGTTGGTGGTGGAGGTGGATGCTTCTGACGTTGGGGTGGGGGCCATCCTGTCGCAACGTTCTGGGGAGAACCAGAGGCTCCATCCCTGTGCTTTCTTTTCGAGGAGATTGAGTCCGGCGGAGAGGAACTATGACGTGGGGAATCGGGAGCTTCTAGCAGTCAAGTTGGCGTTGGAGGAGTGGCGACACTGGCTTGAGGGGACAGAACAACCATTTCAGGTTTGGACTGACCATAAGAACCTGGAATACATCAGGTCGGCCCAAAGACTGAATCCCCGACAAGCCAGGTGGTCGTTATTTTTTACCCGGTTTAATTTTTTCCTCTCCTACCACCCGGGCTCCCGCAACGTTAAGGCCGACGCTTTGTCCCGGCAGTTCGAGAGGGGGGGAGACACCTGGGGTATTCCGGACACTATTCTTCCTGCTCCTCGAGTGATCGGCGTCCTCACTTGGGAGATTGAGGAGAGGGTTAAGAACGGTCCGAGTTCTTGTCCTCTCAACCGTTTGTTTGTGCCTCAGGTTTTGAGGGCTGAGGTGCTTCAGTGGGCTCACAGATCCAGACTTTCCTGCCACCCTGGAATTCAACGTACCAAGGGGAGGGTTCTAGAACGGTTCTGGTGGGTCACGCTGGAGGCTGACACTCAGGAGTTTGTGAACGCCTGTCCTGTGTGCAATCGGCACAAACCATCTCATCAAGCGCCAGCGGGACTCCTTCATCCATTACCGGTCCCACGTCGCCCTTGGTCACATATTTCATTGGACTTTGTGACTGGTCTACCACCGTCCCACGGACATACTGCCATCTTGACGGTGGTAGATCGGTTTAGTAAGATGGCTCATTTCGTACCCCTGCCTAAGATCCCGTCAGCTAAGGAGACGGCAGAACTGATTCTTATCCACGTTTTTCGCATTCACGGACTGGCGACTGATGTGGTTTCTGACCGGGGGCCCCAGTTCACCTCTGTGTTTTGGAGGGAGTTTTGTGAACTGATCGGGGCGACGGTCAGTCTCACCTCCGGGTTCCACCCACAGGCCAATGGCCAGACCGAACGGAAGAATCAGGAGATGGAGACCACTCTCCGCTGCATGGCTTCCGATCATCCCACAACCTGGTCAAAACAACTCCTGTGGGTGGAGTATGCCCACAACACCCTCATCAGTTCCGCTACTGGTCTTTCCCCTTTTCAGTGTGCATACGGTTTTCAACCCCCATTGTTCTCTGCATTGGAGAAGGAGGTTACCTGCCCGTCTGTCCAGGCTTTCATCAGACGTTGTCGGAGGACTTGGAGGCAGGCTCGAACAACTCTGCTTCAGTCTGCTAACCGGTACGCCACATCAGCGAACCGCCGACGCACCAAGGCACCTGTGTACCAGGTAGGCCAGAGGTGTGGCTTTCCACTCAGAACATTCCCCTTCGGGTGGAGTCTAAAAAGTTAGCACCCAGGTTTATTGGACCCTTCGAGATTGTCAAGGTCATTAACCCCGCAGCAGTTCGACTGAGTTTGCCCCGGAACATGAAGATCCATCCCACCTTCCACGTTTCCAGGATTAAACCGGTCCGGGAGAGTCCTATGATTCCCGCCGCCCCTCCACCACCACCCCCTAGGATGATCGATGGGGGCCCTACCTACACCCTTCATCGTCTACTCCGTTCCCGTCGCAGAGGAAGAGGGGTTCAATATTTGGTGGACTGGGAGGGCTATGGTCCCGAGGAAAGGCAGTGGATTCCTGCTCGCCATATCCTCAACCCTCAACTCATCCGAGACTTCCACCTGCGTTACCCGGAGCAGCCTTCTAGGACCCACGCTCAACCAGGCGTTAAGCCAGGGGGCATTCGTCCGCTACAGACCAGAGGCTTCGTCGAGGGGGAGGGGGAAGCGTCATCAGTCGAGGAGGACGAGGATTTCCAGGAGGGAGAAACCGAGAGAGCATTCTCAGATGAGTATTAGCCTTTCCCCATACCTCCACCTTCCACCCTTTGTCTGTAGGGTTTTTGTCTATTCTTCTTAGATATATATATATAGTTGTTCTTTTTTTTTTTTTTCTCTTTTTCTCCTAGAAATTTTCTTAGACGTCAGGAGCCGTCCATTAAGGGGGGGGTTCTGTCACAGTTTGCTTTCTCACTCACCTATTTTCTGCATTAACTTTCCTTAGTCACCTGGTAGTCACACCCTGTCTCTCTCTCACTCTGTTGCACCCATCAGCTCCATTAGTATTTAGGCCCACTTCACTTTCACCTCAGTGCCAGATCGTACTTTGCAGCATGCCAGTCTTTCCCGCATTACCCTTCAGATTGCTCTCCCGGTTTCGACCCTGCCTGTCCCTGACCAGCCTGCCTTGCCTGCTCCCTGACCCGTGCTGTACCTGCGACTCCCGTCCTGCTTTCTCCTGGAACCCTCGCCTGTCCCCGACCAGCCCTTTGCCTACTATCTGCCGTTTTGTCTCCTACCAGCCTATTGCCATCAATAAAGCTGATTCCCGACTATCCCTGGTTTCCCGTGTTCTGCACTTTGGTCCTCAGCTCGATTGTGACATATAGCATATGTCTATATAAGGATATTTCCTCTCTGTCACCTTCTCCTAACAGGGAAGTTTTCACTTATCATCTCTCCAGTTTCTTGTTCATATAAACTGCTACTATTGAATACAAAGTAATTAAGTACACACATGAATATATAAAAACACACTTCTTATATATCAGGGGACATTAAAATGAATATACCAAACTATATAAAAATATGCTGTATCAAACTCTTCGCGATATCAAGTTACTTCAATTTTCTCACAATTCCCCCTTTTTATCTCTTTCTCCAGAGATAAACTTACACAAGGCATTTCGAAACATAACCACTGTCATTCTTTTCCACTGTGTCTGTCCCCCAAACATTGTATGAATCTATCAGAAACTGAGACCTAGAGTACTTTAAACCTTTGGGAACAGAACACAACCTTCCATGGCAGTGAAGGAACCATTAGAGGGGCAACCTGAGTGCTAGAAAGCAGTCTCCTTGTGTGGTGAATCATCAGGGACCCCCCCCCCCCCCTCTCAGAGGAATACGTCAACAAGGGCAGCTGATAGGGAGGGGGAGATGCGGCTTTCCCTTCACTGGTGGAACTGATCAAAGAGAAGTAGACTCCTCTGCTGCCTCGACAAGTCCCCCAGCCCGCTGACAGCCGCTTCCGAGTCGTCTGCTGTAGGGATGTCTTCGAGGTCGTTCTCGTCCAGTCCACTGATGACAGCTTCCGAGTCGTCTGCTGTAGGGATGTCCTCAGGATCCTGCTCCTCCAGTCCACTGATGGCTGCTTCCGAGTCGACCTCCTCTGCGAGGGCCACGTCCGTCCTGATGTCGTCCAAGGTCCTAGCAGGTGGTTTCCCCGCCGCACACTGGCACCAGCTGTCCCCCTTTCCTCCTAGGCGGACGGCATGAGAGATCCGCTGGGTCACTGGTCGGGGCCGGAGAGCCAGGGGTTGAGCCACTTTGGCCTGATGACCTTCAACCAGACGAACTCCGCTGTGTCGGCCTCCTGGGTCCCCCTTTGGCGTCAGCAACCTGTGTGGAGAAATCTGATACCAATCCCCCAAGCCTACGCTCAGGGCTCCTGGGCCCTCAGCTGTTTGACCCACCACTGCATAGGCCGCTTGAAGCCTGTTGGTGGGGTGTCTTAAAACAACAGCCGTCTGTGAACAGGTTTGCTAAATTAATTGTAGACCTCCTATCTGCCAGTGCAGCTTCAGAATCTTAATACTTGGACTGTGCCAACAAAACAAAACCCCAACATCTTTAGGTGCACTAAATAACATATTTCAATAGCTCTGAATTTCTGACAAGCATCTGTGTTTTTCTTAATGAAATCCTTGAGATCCTATTTAAAATCTAAATATAATATGAACTGCTAATGTTTCTGGTAAAGAAACACACTAATGTTATGGATTCAAAAACAACCAAAATCATGATACTGACAAAGTGAATGATTTCCTGGTGATACTGCTTCTACCTGTCAGTGCTTAGATATTATCAAGCTGAAAAAATGAATACCGAATTCCAACAAACTGTCATTAAATGTCTTTCTATTATGAATTTTGATGAAATGTATATCCCCATAATGACCTAAACAATAAAGTCTATGGCCTTTACTTCTTTACCAGGCTAGATACATGATGTTGTCTAAATTAAATTATGTCTCATTACATTACTATGTTTTAGCTTTAACTGTAATATGTTCTTTCTACATTTCAAACCTCAGTTACTTTAATACCTGTTGAAATATTACAAAATAGTTTCATCATCACAAGTCAACTTCTCTGGTATTCCCATTCTGGACTTACATCTCTCTGGTAGCCCCTTGGCCACTGATTCTGCATCTGTGCTACCTGTTATAACTCAATCAATATTAGAAACATGTCAACATCCATCAAACAGTATCTTATCCATAGATATGGAGCAGGTCAATTCTAAAACTGTCAATCAATGGTCAGATTGAACATCCGAGTTGGGGCAGCAGGTTCCTTTCAGTCCCTAAATGAACAATGTACATTGTTAAGTTTACACTCCCCCTTTTTACACATGAACTCATGTGTAACAAAATCCTGTATGGGAAGAAAACGTTCAGGTAACCATTGATTATAAGAAAATACCAAACATCATTCACAAATGTACATCCATCATTTCCCACAGTAAACACTCCAGTGAAATGAAGTGTTTCTCCCCATCATTCAGTCCGAAAAGAAACAGAATCTCCATGTTTTAGTTTGAGCTTCACATTCTGCAAACTCCTGTGGGAGTGAAATATCATCAAGTAGATTAGAAACGGGTCACAAGTGCGGTTTTCCAATTCTGTGGAATGTTAGGAAACCTCTCATTTCCCACAGAGCCCCAGAATAATGTGTTAGTCCAAAAGCATGCTTGATTAGTCATTGTTTTAAAGGTGACATGTCATGCTTTCCCGGTTATTACCCGTCCCCTTGTGGGTTATGAAGGTTTTTGTGCATGTAAACGGTGTGCAGAGTCAAAACCCTCAAAGTACACCCTGTAGCGAGTAAAACTCTAAAACAGAAAATACCTCCCCAAAACGCCTCGTTGGAGATACGTCACTGTCCATTTGATTCTTCCGGGTACATCATGATGTCATGTCGTCCCCGGAATGAAATGGACCAATCCGTGGAGCCGTTACGTTACGTCCGCGGAGCCGTTACGTTAAGCCCCCGCTGATTGGTCCAAATTGACCAATCCATAGATTTCCTCACACACTCAGTGCATGCAGCTCTGCTGATTTCTCCTCCCTGGCTGCAGGCTGATAACAGACAGTTGGGATCGCGGCGAAATTCTCTCTGCAGACCCATTCTCACAGCGTTTATCAACCTTTTTCTTACTCAATATCAAGCCACACTTATTGTTTTTACTTCGGCTGTGACTTTGTCTGTGTTCAGGTTGAGTTTGGCTGTGTTTCACTGTGTATCGCTAAACAAGGAAATCACACCTCCACGGAGCTCAGCGCGATTCACAACGTCCCGACTGGTCCCGACCTGCTCACAGGGAGGGGGGGGGGGGGGCAAGAGCTGTAATGAGCCGTTTAGTGGAGAGAGTGAATACTGCTGAATACACATACTTTACAGAGATGCTGTATGTGAAACCAATGTGAGTTTGGAAAATTGCACAGTATAAATCTATTCTAGTAGACCTCAACAATGGAATTATGATCAGTGGAAATGGCCATGACATGGGACCTTTAAATCATGCAGTTGCACTGATCACATGCAGACATACACTCACATTCACACTCACACTGTCAGGTTGTAAAGTCAAGTTTGGTCAGAGTCACCCCAGAGTCAGTCATTGACAGTGCCTTTCTCAAGTAACACTGTCGGTCAGGGTCAAAGGTCAGTTGGTCTCAGTCTTTTTGGCCATCTGTCGTGCTCTGCAGAGACTTTGATATTTCAGCATAGGCCAGTATCCTTTGTCTATAAAAATCTGTCATATATGGAGCGCCATCATTTATTAATTCACGATTATGACTATAATTTTCAGATATCTCTAACTTTTCATCGGGACAGCTGTTCCCCACATTCCCTGAAAAGTGTTAGCCAAAAATGTCACTTCCTTATAGTACTACTACTGCAGTTCATTAACACATAATCTATATTAAAATGTCTAATAGATCTAATTCAGAAACTTGTGTACTTAACTATTATCTTGAGTCAAACCATTACTAGGGTCTGTGTAGCTCTGCATTTCATAGCTCATTATACTCATTTATCTTCAATTCTGGTCTACTTAAAAACAATGTTAAATTATTTAGCAGTGTGTGGAACCCTGGGTGTCCGAACATGCAACAATTACTCCCTACTTTATCAAGGATTTAAAAACAGAAGTCATTTCGTATGTCCATCCGAAAGCCCTCCTATGGTAATAACTATGCCACACTGGTGAAACCAGTACCTCAAATTGAAATACTATATTTTGTTTAGAACTAGCTTTCCCTTCAACATGACCTATATAAATAAATATTTGTCTGATTTTATTGAGTGGTTACCAAAACTCTCCCTTTGAACTGTAGATAAATACTGTAACAACTTAAAACACTACCCAATTCTCACATGAATAAAAACTGTAAAAGAATAATTAGTAAACCTGATGAAGAGATTGAAGAATCTGTTCTACTCTGTACTCCTAACTCCAAAACTATAGGTTACTTACGTAACCACAGTCTCAGAGTAACATGAAGTGAGATGTCTCACTATGGGATGCGCCTCATCGCGGAGCAAACAGAAGCATCAATCTCATTACGCCAATCCTGATTGGCTGGTGATCTTGACGTCAGCATCAGGGAATTCACCCCCTATAAGTAGCTTGCGCCACAACGCATGCGTCATTCAAAATAAGCACCTCTTCTCGCTTCACCATAGCAAGGAGGGCCGTCTGGTGAGACATCTCACTTCATGTTACTCTGAGTGATGGGGTTACGTAAGTAACCTATAGTTCTCATTCATAACACTCCGTTCGATGTCTCACTATGGGAAATTGTAGCTCCCGTATTGCCAGACGAGCTTATCTCGAAAATCACCGATCAACCAGAACTGAACAGGTAGAGTCCCGACTCAACAAGGTGCCCAGCACTGCTCGGGCCACGCTTGGAGCGGAGACGTCTAGCCTGTAAAAGCGGACAAAAGTGAGCGGCGAGGACCAGCTCGCCGCTGCACAGATGTCTTGGATGGAAACACCCTTGAACAAAGCCCAGGATGTAGCCACGCCCCGAGTCGAGTGAGCCCCCAGGGCCAGTAACAGCACTGTCTTGAGTGACAGATGTTTCATGTCAGCTCCTTCCAGGGGTTCAAATGGGGTCATGCTGAGCCCATTTAAAACCACTGCCAAGTCCCATAAGGGCACCAGTGACCTGGAGACAGGGAGGAGCCTGCGAGCTCCCTTCATAAAACGGCAGACCAAAGGATGTTGGCTAGCCGTCTTACCCTCAAAGCCCACATGGCATGCAGCAATAGCAGCCAGGTACACCTTGATCGTGGAGAAAGCTCTGTGTTTATCGATCAAGTCCTGTAGAAATGATAAAATCACCCCGACAGGACATTGAAAGGAGATGTGTCCTTCTTGAAGGCACCACTCCTCAAACACCCTCCACTTACAGTCATAAAGAGACCTGGTGGAGGAAGCTCTTGCACTCTGAATAGTGTTTATCACCTTCTGAGGGAGTCCCACTGTATTCAGATTGTACCACTCACGGGTCAGGCCCATAGTGCCCCGCGCTCTGGGTGTGGGTGAAGAATCGCCCCCCCCCCCCGCCTGAGACAATCTGTCCCTGCATAGTGGGGGCTGCCATGGCTGCTCGCACAACAGCTGATATATCTCTGCCAGCCGTACGTTGCGGGCTATGGCGGAGCCATCAGGATAAGTGTGTGGCGTTGCTCCTTCACTCTGGCCAGAGTTGGGGGTATCAGAGCCAGGGGTGGGAACGCGTACAGAAGACCCGGAGGTCAATCGTGTACGAGTGCGTCCACGCCTAACGGTGCGTTTAAATCGTGCATTAAAGAGAACAGCTGTCATTGAGCATTTTCTCTTTATGCAAACAGATTTAACGCGGCTCTGCCGTAACGCACCCGCAGCGGACTCAGGATCCTTGGATGTGGAGTCCAGTCTGCATAGAGTGGTGCACCTCTGGACAGTAGTTCTGTCCCGAGGTGCATCACTCCTGGTATATGCGTCGCTCTCAGAGAGAGGAGACGTCTGCCGCTCCAAGGGATTAGTTTGTGTGCCAGTGTGTGTGACTGGAGACAACGCAACCTCCCTTGGCGGTTCATACACGATACTGTGGTCGTGTTGTCTGTCCTCACGAGGACATGGTGTCCTCTGAGAGAAGGCAGAGAGCGTTTTAGGGTGGGGAACACCGCTTGGGGCGGTGGTGGCAAAGTCGATAGGGACTTGGCTTGGCAACTGGAAGGTCACCAGTTCAAGTCCCGGCAAGACCAAGTGCTACCGAGGTGTCCCTGAGCAAGGCACCGTTCCCCACACTGCTCCCCGGGCGCTGTTCAAAATGGCAGCCCGCTGCTCCTAACACTAGGATGGGTCAAATGCAGAGAAACAATTTCCCCACGGGGATTAATAAAGTATATCAAATCAAAATCAAAATCAAAAAATTAAAAGCTCCGGGTGATTTACGTGCGCCCGCTGGAGGTCTCTGCTCCAGAGACCCCTCACCGGGCGACCTTCGTAAATACCCTATCAGCCTGTCAGACATGCGTCCGTGGTCACCACCTTCCGTGAAAGGACAGCACCCGTAGGCGCGCCCCGTACTAGAAAAGTCGGGTGTAGTGCCACTACGCATTTCATAATAACCAATACTCTCCGCACGTCGTGGCGCGTGGGGTTTAGTTTTATTATGAGACCCATGTTGAGCAGGTGCTTTACGAGGACATTTGTCTGCGTAATCTGACTCTGCTCGGCGGGTATTATAGATAAAACCCTCCTTTCTAGGAGAGAGAGAACCTCTCTCTCCAGAATATGGGTTGACTCTCTCCGGGCATGTGAATACAGATAGCCCGAGAAGCGAGGGGGGGTGACGGTGACTTGGAGTCTGTAGCTCTGTGTAACTGTCTTGAGAAACCCAAGCAGATATCGTGAGTATGTCCCGCTGTATGCTCCTTAGAGCCAGCTGAGATGTCACGTCTCTTCCCCTCTGAGTCTCTATTTGTTGTGTTATGGGGCCCTCCAGTGTCTGAGCACAGTGGTGCCCTATTTCGACAATCCCCACCGACATAGCGCATGCGTGTGGCGGTCGTTCCCCTACGGCTCCAGCCGGCACTGCGCATGCGCGTGACGGTGGTGCCTTCACAACCCCAGCCGGCACTGCGCATGCGCGTGACGGTGATGCCTTTACAGCTCCAGCCGGCACTGCACATGCGCGTGACGGTGGAGCCCTTAAAGCCCCAGCCGGCACTGCACATGCGCGTGACGGTGGTGCCTTCACAACCCCAGCCGGCACTGCGCATGCGCGTGACGGTGGTGCCCTTAAAGCCCCAGCCGGCACTGCGCATGCGCGTGGCGGTGGTGCCTTCACAGACCCGCCAGTAATCCGCCTTTTGAGAGATGCCGTAGCTGCTCTCAGAAGGGGAACAATTGACGGGCTGTTTATTGGTTTTATTGATTTTCTTTTCATTTTTTTGAGCTGCGCCCTCGGCCTGAAGCCTGGATGCGTCTATAACAAAATAATCAACCAATGTGTGACATGTGTTTGTGCGGACTTGAGGATGGTGTTGAGGCATCTCTCGAGGTACTTCCAGCTCTGTCACAGAGGGGAGAAGGAGGGGCTGTCACGCCACTCGCTTCTTCTTCCTCGACTGCTGGCCGAAATTCTGGGTTGGCTGCGCCTGAGCTGCAGCCGGAACCGGAGATTTTCTAGGCCAACTTGCCCTTGTATCCAGCCTGGGCTGGGGACTCGGGGCGGGCTGCGACCTCTGCTTCTCCGGTGCTTTAAACCGAGCAGAGTTCGAGGCAGCTTGAGCAAAGGACTGCTGCTGCGAAGGACTGCTGCTGTGAAGGACTGCTGCTGCGAAGGACTGCTGCTGCGAAGGACTGCTGCTGCGAAGGCAGCGGCTGGACCCTTCGAGGGAGGCAGAGGTGGAGTGCCTCGTCCTCCTTCTTCTTCGTCTTACACCTCCTTTGCATGGAGGCGAGAGCGGAGCCGAAAATTCCCTCCGGAACGATGGGCATATCCAGCACATCCTCCTTTTCCCGGTCTGGGAGGTTGGTGAGGTTGAGCCATCTCGCTCTTTCCTGCACCACCATGATCCCCATTACCTTGCACGTGGCCTGGACGGCGCAGCGTTGGACACGGAGACAAATGTCCGTGACCGCTGCCATCTCGTCCAGAGTGGCTGCCCCCGGGTTACCCGACAGGTCCTCCCAGAGCTCCGCTTGATAAGCGGTTAGCAGCGAGGACACATTCAGGGCCCTGGCGGACAACGCTGCAGCATTGTAGGACTTTTCAGTCATTGTCGACTGAAACCAGTCCGACTTTGCTGGCAGCGTGGGGTTCCTGCTCGGTGACGGGCCCACCTTCGGTAGGAGGTGGGCCGCTACCAGCGGTTCCATGGGCGGTATGCGGAGCAGGCCGAGCTTCTCCATTCCGTCACAGTCTAGGGAGGAGGCACCCTGGATTGGGACCTTGTTGCTGAAGGGCCGGTCTCTCCACAAGACCGACACCTCATCCAACATCTCCGGGAAGACCGGAAGGAGTTGCCTCTTTTCCCCCGCTGCGTGGGGAAGATGTTTTCCCTCGTAGCGGGACCTGGAGGTCTCCTTGGCTATTTCAGGCCACGGGACGTTGAGTCTGGCCGCAGCGCGTTTACACACGGCCTGCAGGTCCATGCTCAGACCGGGCGAAGCTGGTGTGCTATCACCCGGGAGAGCAGCCCTCGCTCCAGGCTTTGCAGCCTGAGCCGATGACATGAAGGTGTCCTCTTCCTGTTCATCCGACTCGGACAGGAGGAACACCAAGGCGTCCTCTTCTTCGTCCTCCTCGTAGTCCAGCTCGAGGACATCCTCCGCGGGTGAGACCATGGTGAGGTCTAACCAGGAGCCCCAGCTTGGTAAAGCGCGGGGACCCGTTCCCACGTGTCTTGCCGTCACCGGGTCCCGGCCTGCCAGGGCGCGGGATTCCGGTTCTGTAGCCATCGTAGATAATGAGCCCCAGACCGACACGGAGAGGGGTTCACTCTCTGTGGCGGACGCCCCCGTGTCTTGACTGCCGGTCGGCGGGTCACTGGACATGGGGGGGTCCTGCTTCGACAGGCTAGCTTGTCGTGCTAACCGTCGGCGGAGGCTCTTTACGGTGAAGCGGACACAATGTCCGCACGAGCCGGGGTTATCGATAGCGCCTCGGGCGTGTTCCAGCCCGAGGCAGAACGAGCAGACCTGGTGTGTGTCTGCGCCCGAGATCTTCAACCCGCAGCCGCATAGTCGAGCCACCGAGTCCCTGACTCCTCTGGTGTGAGGGAGAGGGGCGTCCATCTTGTTCGCCTCGTGGCGTGGAGCGGGCCTGCTCTCGACAGGTAGGATGGGATAAAAAGATGTTACCACCTTGTCCTTAATCCGGAGAAAAGGACGGTGTGGGTCTTTTATTCCCGGAGAATACTGACTGGAGTCTTTTTAATCCTTTCTTCCTCCGTGGAGAGGAGAAAAGAAAAAACTTCCTCGCTACCGTGGTGTCGATAGAGAGGGAGCGAGCTAGCAACAGGTGTGCTGCTAGCTTAAAAAAATCAGACCTACCTTACTTTCTCGGGGAGAGAAGGGCGAGGTCGATTTTAATACTAACTGCGTTAGTACTACCGTCTTCCTGCGAAGCAGAAGGAGTAGCCGGCGAGCGCCCGTCGACCAAAATGGGTATTTGGGTTCAATCTGTGGACCGTTAACCCTCTGGAGTCGGTGGACGCGCCGGCGCGTCCAAGTGCACATTTATTTACGTATTTAATCACAGATTTTCGTTTGTAAGGAGTAGAAATACGATTCAGATATCTGCGGAATCGCTAGAATCGTAGCTTTTCAAGAGTATCTCCTGTGAGACTGTACCCAGGGCACAGCAGCCAATATCGCCGCTCAAAGCAGCGTGATTCAGCGTTACACTGTGTGTGATTGGTGGATTTGTGTGTCAGTCAAGGACATCTCGGCCGGCCGGCAGCCATGTCGGTCTGAAATGACCAATGGACACTCGAGAAATCTAAGGACCTACCCACCAATAAAAAACATATAACGGGTTTCTCCCATCAGTTTCAGTCTTTTAGTCTATGAAGAAGATAGAGAAAATGGCTCGAAGGAACTTTACCGTTGCAGACGCGCTGGATTTTATTTTCGCGAGCGGCAGTGAAGAAGATGGCTCATCAGAACCTGAAGGCTTCGACTCTTCTGAAGAAGAAGAATACAGGGACAGCAGGGATCCATTTGAGGATGGGTAAGTGTAAATATAACTTGTAGTGCATTTGCCATTGTGTGAGGAGTACCGCGAAAATGAACAATGGATTTATCAACCTTTTTATTTTCCCCTCATGAACTTTTTCTCGGGACAAAATAGACTCTTGATTAGTAAACGTTTACTCTGTGTAAATGTTATTTATGTGTAAACGTTATTTTGGCATGTATAAGTAAGGTTACATGTGTAGATGAATACAAATAATCCTTTATTCGTCCCACAACGGAGACATTTATAGACATGTCTTTTATTTTATCATACCGTTCTGTACAGATGAGACTTTGTCATAGACTTATTTACATGTGTGTCTGTGATTATTTTACCGTACTGTGCTGTACAGATGAGACTGTCATATACTTATTTACATGTGCATTTGCCATTTTGTGGGGAGGAGCACGGAAATGAACAATAGATTCATCAGCCATTTATTTTTTTCGTCATGAATTTTATCTTTGGACAAAATAGACGTTAAACTTTATTTATGTGTAAACGTTATTTTGGTGTGTATAAGTAAGGTTACATGTTAGATGCTTGAGATAATCCTTTATTTGTCCCACAACGGAGACATTTATAGACATGTATTTTTATTTTATCATACTGTTCTGTACAGATGAGACTTTGTCATAGATTTATTTATATGTGTGCCTGCCATTTGTGGGGAGTGCTATGTGTTGGGGGTTGTGTGTGTGTGTGTGTGTGTGTGTGTGTGTGTGTGTGTGTGTGTGTGTGTGTGTGTGTGTGTGTGTGTGTGTGTGTGTGTGTGTGTGTGTGTGTGTGTGTGTGTGTGTGTGTGTGTGTGTGTGTGTGTGTGTGTGTGTGTGTGTGTGTGTGTGTGTGTGTGTGTGTGTGTGTGTATAATTCACTTATAATAATTATTGTCCCACCATTTTTATTTGTTTTACAGAGAGGTTTCACAGCTGCCTGGGCCTAGCAGCCCACAGATGACATTTATCCAGAAGTCTCCAGCTGTGCCTGCCACCATGTTGAGATCTACCGTGGATCAAGGGCCTTCACCACTGCCATCCCCACCAAGGACTAGCGGACCAGCATCACGACAGCTGCCTCCATCTCTGCCTGCGACGTGGTCAAGATACACCTCAGCTCCACCACAGCCATCACCATCAACCCGGACAGCAAAGAGGTCTCGTAGAGCACACGTACCTCCCACACAGCCACCAGCTGCCCATGCACCATCACCCCCACCTGCACAGCAGCCAGCTCCACTGTCTTGGAAGACAGACGAAGACCCTGACACTGCTCCTGGAACAGGAGCCTGTTTTATCATTTCCTGGACATTGCCACTACAAACAGCTACATTATGTACAAGGAAGTCTGTCTGTCACAACAGAAGAAGCCCATGACACACAGAGCATTCATGGAGGAGCTGAGTGCTGAGCTCTGTGGCAAGCCTGTCCATACACCTCCTGTCCGGGCACCTGCAGCTCATCTTCCTGTGCCCATTGCTGATGGCCAGGCAGAAAGCGACAGGGCCACCACAGGTCGCAGGAAATGCGAACATTGCTACTTCCAAGGCAAGAGAAAGGACACACCTTGGAAGTGCAAGCAGTGTGATGTTGCCCTGTGTGTCTCACTGGAACGCAACTGCTTTGAGGCATGGCATGGGGACTTAATCTGAGTGAAAGTCCATCATCTTCTCCCGCTTATCCATGGTTGAGTGGTGAGTGAAAGTGTTTTTTACAAATAGTTGAAAAAAAGCTCTGGTGTTCAATATTGTAACAAGTGTGTATTTGCTGTTTTTATTTGTATGTATAATGAATAGTTGGTTGAAGGAAAAAAAGTTCTGATGTTCAATATTGTAAATAGTGAGATGTTGCAGTTATATTTATATACATTGTTGGTATTATAATAAATGTTTGGTTGAAAAAAAAAGTTCTAATGCTCAATTCTTTCTTTTTTTACACATCACATGAACCTTGGTATGTAATATGAAGTCATTATTCAGTCCTGATGTATCTCAGTCCCTGCTGTGGTGAAAGTAGAGTGATTGACAGCTGTTTTACTCAGAATTCGAATTTATATTCATTTTTGACATGAATAACACATGTATATACAGTGTAATTCAAATATTTCACTACTTTTGTAATCCTAAGACTTTGGTAACCAAATCTAAAACACCAAAACAATTCGATCACATGAGTACATTTGTGTTTTCACAAGAGTTTTGAAGATTTTCCGAAATCGGATGTCAAATGTTAAGCTTTTGAGCTACTTATCTCATCAAAAAGTGCTCTAAGGTGAGTAATTTGCATATATAGCAATACTAGAGATTATCCTGAACATTTTGATATATAACACATGGGTGCCATGTTAGAAGAAATACATTTAAAAGGTGATTTAAGAAAATGTCTAAAAATCGAGAAAATATCCTTAGACTCCAGAGGGTTAAGCTTGTCCGGCTACTGTAGAGATGTGCTCTGAAGCGAGAAGAGGTGTTTGAATGACGCATGCGTTGTGGCGCAAGCTACTTATAGGGGGTGAATTCCCTGACGCTGACGTCAAGATCACCAGCCAATCAAGATTGGCGTAATGAGATTGATGCTTCTGTTTGCTCCGCGATGAGGTGCATCCCATAGTGAGACATCGAACGGAGTGTTATGAATGAGAACACCCACTGCTGAAAGTGTAGTGAATATTTCCATCATGTCTCCCCCTTTTATCCCACAGTACCTTCAGTGTGTGTTAGCCAACTACTTCACAATGTTGTGGCAATTTAGTACTCACAACCTGAAAGAATAAAACAGAAAGAAATCAATAAAAACACAAGCACCAGTATAATTGAGCAGTTATACAGCATATGGCTCCTGCAATGCATACACACACATTCCACTCTCTGCTGTCTAGAGCAGTGGTTCCCAAACTTTTTGTGCCCAAGGCACACCAAAGGACAAGTCAAAATCTCAAGGCACACCTATTGTGCAAAATAGCCCTGATAACACGTGTTATCACTCATATGTAAAATATCTGTAAATGTGCATAATTATTTACAAATGCCAAATAAAATGTAACAAAGACAACTATATTACTCATGAAATATTTAGTAACGAAATATTTCAGAAATGAATTTGAAACGTTATCAAATTAGGCTTCATCAAAGCAGCAACACACTCATTTAAACCAGACAGGTCACAACATTAAAAATGAGACAAAGGAAATTCAGCACAGAGAACTGTCAATGCAAGGAAGCTGCATTGTCCATGGTCCTGAACTACAAATTATAAATGTAACATTTCAGCAGAGTCGTTACTAAAAAAAAGTAATATATTACATATTACATATTACTTAAGTATTACACTACTTCGTTACTCTCTACATAAAGTAACTCGTTACTTTACTCGCAGGGCCGGCCCGCCCCTCCCTGCAGGCAGATCACGCAGACTGCTAAAGTTTCAAATGTTCTCTTTAGTTCAGTTTCCATCCAGAATGTTTTCCTATCTGACCATGGCTGTGCTCTGTCTCCTGCTATCTGTATATTTTGCGCAGTCTATCTCTGCTCACTCTGTTGCGTCGGCGTGTTCTCCTGCGTGTTGGCCATGTGTTGCACTGGAACCAGACACCGCAAAGACTTCAGCCGAGCACGTACGAACTGCGCATGCGTGAGTGGCAATAACTCTCCTTACCAGCAGGCGGCGGTAGTGTGTATTCGTCATTCAAAACAGGCAACAACCGGAAGACAGAGAAGAAGAACAGACTGTGATATAAACAAACACATAGCGTGTGCGGTAGCTCCACCTTAGCATGTGTTCTTTGCAGGGTGCTTGTTGAGGTTTGACGTGGTGTTCACAGCAGTGGATAACAGCTTCTGGCCTGGACACAGTTTGCACCGCACCGTCACATTCCTGTCTATTCTTCGGATGAACTCAAAATAATGGGCATACCTCCACCCCTCGAGAGTTATCGCTGACTCAGCCATGTTTATGCAGCACTGCAGGTGGAGATGTAGTCGCGCAGATTACGTACATATAAAACCTACAGAGTACTGATATAGTAAATAAAAAAATAATATTTTTTATGTAGTTGTATATTGCAATAATAACGTATGGTTGTCACAACATCCTGGCTTGGACACCCGGACTTGCCTCACGGCACACCAGTGTGCCGCGGCACACCGTTTGGGAACCACTGGTCTAGAGCATATGTCTATATAAGGATATTTCCTCTCTGTCCCCTTCTCCTAACAGGGAAGTTTTCACTTCTCATCTCTCCAGTTTCTTGTTCATATAAACTGCTACTATTAAATACAAAGTAATTAAGTATACACATGAATATATAAAAAAACACTTCTTATATATCAGGGGACATTAAAATGAATATACCAAAAATACGCTGTATCAAACTCTTCGCGATATCAAGTTACTTCAATTTTCTCACAATGCCCAAAACCGGAAGCTCTCATACACTCTATGGCCCTTTTTAATTTATCTAATTCCCCTCCTCGACTCCTATCCTTGTTTCTTAGTCCCGCCTACAGGAGATGCGAGCGGAGGAGCCATGGAGGGGAACCGAGGAGAGAGGAGGGGAAGCAACAGGC
>NC_047510.2:11568534-11568723 GCF_902827115.2 Pseudochaenichthys georgianus
GTCCTCCAGCCCGCTGACGACAGCTTCCGAGTTGACTGCTGGAGAGATGTCCTCACGATCCTCCTCCTCCGGTCCACTGATGGCGCCTCCCGAGTCGACTGCTGGAGAGATGTCCTTCACGATCCGTCCTCCTCCAGTCCACTGATGGCAGCTTCCGAGTCGACCTCCTCTGCGAGGGCCACGTCCGTC
>NC_047510.2:12205352-12290352 GCF_902827115.2 Pseudochaenichthys georgianus
GATAGAGTTCTGTCTGGTTTTTTGTTGATCCTGTTGCATTGCATAAAGGTTTGTTGCTGTTAAACTATCGTCTGTCTGCACTTGGGTCCTCCCTGCGCTGCTCAACCCTAACAGTAGGTCTCACTATGTATGCGCTCAACTTTATTACTACGCGGCGGCGGTGTATAGCCGAATCACAGCCCCACCCTTGAGCAACCACACAATTTCACTACATATTTTACTTTTGTAACTCTCGATGTTTGTGACAAATAGAACTCCTCGTGTACTTGTACAGCCAGCCAGTCATATTCTGGCATTAAGTGGGGTGCTGTTCTGAGGTTTTGATTGATATTACCTAGGTCTTCTTGAGCCATACACTGTCTTGAGATCTTATCCATTGTATCTTTGTCTTGTGATTTTTGACTGAAAGGGTAAAAGGCTAGACCTACTTTGGTTGAACTATGTGGCGTGACAAATGCTTTTGACAAATAGGTGTGCGATTTGACATGCCAGATTGACTGAAAATTCTAAATATTGGTCATGTTGGTAGGCGTGGTATTACTTGTTGGTACGTGGGTTGGGGGGGGGGGCATGAGTGCCCAGGGGCCCCTGGAGGTACTAATCCGGCCTCATCTATGCCTTCATCTCATCCAGATTATACTACTGCAACAGCATCCTATATCCTGTTAGGCCCCAAGCCTGTTTCAGGTTTCTGGTTTCAGGCTTGAAAATGACATTCCCAGAACAAATGACCATATCTTCCCTTCTAAAAGGGTTAAATTAATAATCTTTGTTCTCAAAGTAATGATAAACCTGTGAGTTGGATGTAGAAAAGTCAGAATCAATATAGATGTTTTTTATTTTAAAGAAAATTCAGATTGAACATGGTAAAAAAACTGTAAATTATAGTGTCCGTCCAAAAAATATTTTGTACTAATCCAAAGTACAACATATAAGTACCCTGTATCAAGATTGATGCAAAACAAGTGATATTTGACCTTTTTTAGGTAAAAAAAACCCCTCTTCTGGGGCCATTTGGGTGGATTTTCCATATCTCTGGCCCCCCTTGCTCGATTTTGACATGTGAAATCTCTTCCTGACCGTTAGAGCCAATAGAATCAAAGAGAAATCGTCCCGCATGCACTTATGTTAAAAAAAAAAGGTTGTGTCTACCCGCATGCAAGCTTTCAGCAGAGGGTAGAAATATCCCTGCTCTGATATCTGGAAACGGAAAAGCAGTTTTATTGCTTATGGATTATCAGAACATTTCAAAGGGGACAGTCACATTGGATATTAACCTATGGATTAACTACAGCATCGTTTTAATGCCATTGAAGACCAGTTTTGACCAGAAAAGACCAAGGTAAGCAATGTTAGCGTTTTTGGCTACCTAGCGCCACATGTTTTGATGCACGTTTTTATTGATAACGTCGCGAGTTTGTATCTTTCAGTGTTGAGGTGGGCACCGTTAGATTCTGTGTCTCCTTATGATCATAAACGTATGTGTTGGATGTGCAGCTAGGATAAGTAATAAGGAAGCTAGGTGTGATTTTCGGTACAGTAATAGGTTAGCATTTTTCGCTCGGGGCTAATTCAGAGGGTCAGTGACATTGTGTGTTTAAAAAAAAAAAAAGATCAGTTAAATGATTTTTTTTTTTTCGTTATATGGATATACAATATTCAGTTTATTAAATATTAAGGTTCCTTAGACGTTGTTTCCTGCAAATGACGCGATTTCGGCCCCGGAACCGGGTCGTGGGGCTTGAGGATATGGTGTACCATCCAAACTCCTCAATAAACTCCAATTCAGAACTCTGCTGCCCGACTCCTCACCCACACCCGTTCCCGTGACAACATCACCCCTGTCCTGCAGAACCTCCAGTGGCTCCCCGTCCCACAGCGCATCCATTTCAAGATCCTTCTGCTTACCTACAAAGCCCTCCATCACCCTCCATCACCCCTACCTCACCGACCTACTCCAACACCACACTTCTTCCCGCAGCCTCCGCTCCTCAGACGCCAGTATCCCTCATAGGACCAAGCACCAAACCTGGGGGGCCAGCCATCCAGCAAAACCGGCTTAAAACTCGATCTTATCTAGTGCCATTGGATTTTCAAAATAATAATAATGCATTTTATTTATAGAGAGCAGAAACTCAAAGACATTTTACAAAGTAAAACTTCATAAAAACACAATTAAAAACAACACACTTAAAATATATAAAACACAACATTAATTACAGATTAAAAGCAGTTATGAAGAGGTGAGTTTTTATTTGTGATTTGAACATGGTGAGATCAGGGCCGCAACGGAGAATACTCGGCTGGCTGGCCGGCCATATCCAATGGCACTAGATAAGATCGAGTTTTAAGCCTCTTACTGTAAATATGGAGAGTTTCCTTATTTGTGCTGTTTTATGAATTAAACTAAATATCTTTTGGTTTTGGACTGACATTTTAAAGACATCACCTTCGGACTTTTAAAGTGGCCATTTTATGCTTTTTGGGTTTTTTCTTTTCCTGAAGTGTGTTATATAGTTATTTGTGCATGCAAAAGGTTAACATCCCTGTGTTACGCTCCTGCATAGGCCCCCATTCAAAACTGGCATTGACATATTTTTGTCTATTTTCTGATTGGACAGATCTTATCTGGAAAATCGCAGAGGTGTCTATAATGAAACAATTGTCAGTTGCAGCTCTCGAGTTGCGTTTTGATCTAAGAGCAAATCTTGTTGAGCAGGTCTCATCCTGCACCACACAACTTTCCCATCAACACATACAACAAGGGCAGGTTGCTGTCCACTCCATTTGTACTGCTGTGATGTGAACATTCGTATTGGTAAGTTGTAGCATGTTAGAGATCTTTATTTTCCTCCAGCTCATACATCTCTACCTCTGGCACCAACACCTGTGTGTGGGCGTTAACAATCACTGGGCAGTTTGGACAAAACACAAGTGGAACTATTCCGAAATGTAACCTATGAATATGTTAATGTGCCTCAAAGCTCTACATAACATCGGCTTTTAAAAACTGATTCTATTCTGTGCTATAATAGAAGATTATATTATACATCGTGTTATAAAATGATCATGTTTGTACAATAAAGTAAGAATATGTCTGATTAAAAAAACAATAGTGTTCAGGATTTCATTGGCTGTTTTACATGTTAATAAATCCTTCTGACTTATAATACAGTTAAAAACCCATGCCACCTGATACATCCACTTGATTTTTTTTCTAACGTGATGTGGTTCTGCTCTACTTACAAAACACAGCCAGCACAAGGCCACGTGGTGAATGAGAAACCGTGAAGACGTTCACTGAAATCATGGCCACATTTCATGGTCAGCAGGACCCAGTTGTTTTCCCCCCACACACTCCAGTCACCTATTCAAAAACTCTATTTGAAAAAGCAGCAAGCAGTCAGACATAACCTTTGAATGCTCTGAAAACAATTCAAACAACACAAAGGAGATAGAGATTCAGCATGAAGATTAACGTGATATTCCTTTGGCTCGCTGATGTGTCGAGGGATCAGGTGCGTCAAGTTAAAGCATTGAACAAGCATTGTCACCTCCTTGACTAAAAGCCTTAGTGAAGGAGAAGAGACAGATGAAAAGGATTGGTCTTCAACGTCAGAGGTTTTATACACACAGAGATTTTTTTTTTGTATAGTTTTCTATTTCACTTTTTCACATGTGATTCCACGCAGTCTGTTTTTCTGCCAATAATTGCTCAACATTTCAGAGTCCATCTGGCTATATAAGGTACGGCAATAATAATCCAATTGAACATCTTTTTATAACGTCACAATAATAATCAGCCAATCTTGAGAAGTCTGTATTTCAAACAGTATTTGTAGTACGGATGGTGGCTTGTTTGCTCCATTTTGTTATTCTTGTGAAACCTGAATTAATACAAAATAAAGTATTTAATCACAAAGATGTGCTGTGCAAACATCCCGTCTCTTTATTTGTCTTGAAGTAATTAGTGCTCTTCTCTTAAGTGGCTGCAGGACACTTAGAAACAGTGAGCTACTCAGGAGAGGCTAATTGTGTTTAGAAGTCTGCATCTCTGTTCAGAATAATGAGATCTCCAATAGAGAAAACTGTAAGTAGTAGCAATAGAATAACACAAAAAAATGTTCACAATAAAGTGTTATATTTATATAAGCTTCATATCCTATGTGTACCTTTAAGCACTTACAGTAGTTTCAAGTAAATTACTTCTCTCATGAATATGCAAATGTTTCAGCAAGATGCTGCAGTCGATAAGATCAGTGTAATGCATCGTTTTAGTGAAATAGTCATTTTTGCTTTTTACTACTTTTTGTTTTAATAAACTAAAAAACAAATGTCACTTCACAGTATCAGCGATGAAAACGTAATATAAGACTCATTCTGAAAGTGTTTTTTTATAATCACAGCTAGCTGCTGTTGTGATGCAGGCTCACTGCAGCAGGTTGAAGGTCTTTTGTGAAGTGTTGCTGCCCTCTGCTGCACAAACTCAGAATTGCTCTCACTGCAGTGACTTTGTTTAAATGTATCTATAAATAGTGCAAAAATAAAGGCGAGTTTACTATTTCATAAAGAATATCAAAAATAAATGATTTTGAAATTCCATACATCGAAAAAAGAAATGTTGCAAGCAGTGCAGCTTGATAAATTCATTAAATGATTACTGAAGTCTTAAATCTACATATTTTCAATTCAATTCAATCATCTTTTTAAAATAATAATTCACCTTTTTAGAATGTAAAACATACGTTAAAACTATTTTATCAGGCTGACTAAAGATCTGAAAGTAGGTTCCCTTGGGAAATATACAGAAGTTGTGATTTAAGTTTTGCAAACAGTTGTTACAAAGTACTTGAACATAACTGTATTTAAGGCTTGTTAATTATATTTATTTTAAAGTAAAAGGAAATACATTAAACACTAGTGATCATTTATATGATCTTTTAATTACAATGTACTGAGACCTTCATATTGAGGTTATGTGAATGGAGTCCTCACTGTGTGGAAACAGCTCAGTATTCTCCCACTGGGCTCCATGGTCCTCACCCACACAGATGCTCAATGCCCGAGGTTATCACAAACCGCCTGAACCTTCTGAGAAGCCTTCTGTGCAATTCTAATTTCTATATCTGTTAAAATAAATATATTTAAAGCAGGTCTACTGTAAGTGCTCTTTACATAATGTGATAGTATCATAATGCTCAATCCTTTGAGAAATACAACCTTTAAACAGGCCATGAGGACATTTTTCACAGGTCAACATTCTAAAAGTGCCCCAGTTACAGAACATCAGCTGACAGGAAGTAAACATGGAGCCATGGAGCCAAACTGTTGCTCAGACTGTATAAAGCTTGAAACACAATTCTGTTGAAGATGCTGAAACGGAGCCTTTAAGACACAGGGTAAAAGCAGGTATATTGACAGGTAAAATACGTTTTTTTTTTTTAATACAATAGGGAATGTAAACAGGTTAATTAGTAGAAACTCAAAATAAAAGTGAAAATACAATATGTGACTTGTAAGTGTCTTAAAATCTGAATAAATAGATTCACAACTCAGCGTGCATGATTGAAATAATTTATTGGATATTCATATATGGTAATATAATGGGTTCATCATGGTTGGTATATAAAATATGTACAAAGCAAAGCATTAGTAAAAATGACAGATCCTGCTAGGAAAGTATGTGCTTATATTGTAGAAGGCGGTAATATCTCAGCAACTTCCAAGAGGATTTCTTCATTAACAATCATTGATCCTGGATGTCGGTATCCCAGATGTGCAGGTTTCAGTAGATAATAAGCTCAGCTTGAAGTCTAAGTGGTGCTCAGATTAAAAAAGGCTGCAGTTGGAGGGTTTGGACTCTCTCACCTAAGCAAAGAGAAAATATAGTTAGAAACAGACTTATTTATTCAATACATACATGTCATGATTAAAAGCATGTGCAAAGGAAATGAGTCGTTCTACTGCCAATAAAGAAAGTTCAAAGGGGATGGATTACCATGACAACAGTGTGATCCTGTAACATGCTATCGGCGCCTAAGCTTTCCGGGTACCTGTTGTCTCTGCTGCTGGCGTCTGTACTCTTCCTCACTGGCAGCGAGAGCCTGAGCCAGAGCCTGGTCCTCCTGCTCCTGAGGGCTGAACGCAGACAAGGACATCTTAAAATCACAGTTCAGTGGGGGGGGGAAACCCACACACCACTAAGTCAGAAATATTGTCTAAGTATCAGGACTTTTAGTGTGACAATAGGGTTGGCAATTGGTGCATTCACTAGATATTATGAGATCTTTAAATATAGGAAATGACAACACTTTGGGGTATTTAGTTTCAAAGCATGATATTGATATAACATCAATATATGTTGCCCTACTGCTTCCCTATAATTATTTGTACAGCACATTTGACTGAGGATGTGTGTTTATATAATTAGGTGATATAAAAACAAACCCGTTCCCATGACTTGAGATTCATTCTTAAACTTGAAAACAGCAGCAAAGAATCTTAACCCTTATAAGCGGTTCCAAATGTTCTGAGGGAATTTGTGTCCAAAGGAAGCTTATAAATGTAATAATATATAATAGAATAGATGGAATGGTATTAAGTAATTGACATACAGTACATGTCTTTTTAATGCACATTTCTTGACGTTAGTGTCGGAAACTACTATTTCAAGCTAAAGGTCTGTGAGA
This sequence comes from Pseudochaenichthys georgianus, assembly GCF_902827115.2. Lineage (NCBI taxonomy): Eukaryota > Metazoa > Chordata > Actinopteri > Perciformes > Channichthyidae > Pseudochaenichthys > Pseudochaenichthys georgianus. The sequence continues at coordinate 12,212,042 of NC_047510.2, forward strand.
AAAACACAATCCACCCAACAAATCACGCTGTCAAGAGTGTGTTTGGAGTCATGTTGAGCCGTTATTAGAATCTGTCTGGGTTTTGATGAAGTTTACTCACCTTAGAGGCGGCTGAACTGCCGGCCTTGTTTCAGCCAAAGACATCTCCAGAGCCCTTTGTAAAGCCTGATCCTCCGTCTGCAAACACAGCACCAGAGCAGGACGTCACGTTTACTTGAAATGAGGATCTCAGAGGTATTTAATCGGGGGATGTCGTGCACAGCGCCCTTACCAATCCGGCCTGAAATGATGCCGATGGTGGCATTACACTCTGTGCGGAGACCGAAGTAGGAATCCGAGGGGTAGCACTACAAAAGAAAGTGGTGAAATTAAGTTTTTAGATGCTTGAAAATTGATTAGATGAACCATTTTCAATAAAGACTTTTTATAAACTTACCCAGAGCTTTGGCCTCTGTTGTTTGCACTGACACCGTTAGAAAAGGGTCTAGAGGGTCCTGAACTGGAAGAACTAGACCTAGAACCAGAGGCGGAGCTGGAGGAAGCAGCTTGGGCCCTCATTTGAGCAGCATTTCTATGACACAAAAAAGAACAAAGTCAGCCATTATTACTGCATATTCAGTGGATGAGACTTCATTATCTGAAGTAGTGGGACTGTACCCACCCTGATTTAGACGGAGGTGCCCCACCAGTCTTGCATTCGTGATCTAGAGAGTGTCGGTGCTTAAGACAGTAGTTTAAATGACACTGGTCACAGGTCACTCGGATCATTTCCTTCTGCTTACACCCCCCTCTAGAACATTTATTGGTGAAAATCTGCAAAAAGAAAAACAGCCTTTTATTTTTGGGATTCGTACTCATTGTAAGGTGAATCACCTCAGTTCTTATATTAACCTTTCTCTTTCTCTGCGCAGGGTCCGATTTGCAATCCCGATCAATGTGTTCGCCGACTTTAATGTCGGGCATCTCTCCTCTCTTTACGGGGATGGGGGTGTTGCACAAAGGACATACTGGCACCTGGATGTCCTACAAGAAAACAAATAAAACTCTTTAAAGAAACACAAAGTTGCAAATCCTCAAAAGTTGAACATATTTTCACGACTACTGTTGTTAACCTTGACATGTCTCGGTATTAAGGATTTCAAAATCAGAACAGATATGGAAGATGTATACATTTTTTGCAAATGGCGGTGTGTTATGCACCCAAATGTAATTAAAGTTTAAATGTGTTTTTAACTTCATATAAACAACCTAAGAAAATGACTTCCATTATTGTATAGCCTTTAAATGAGAAATTACACTAAAAAACAAGTTGAATTGTACTGCAAACTTTCCCAAAATCAACGAGTCAATCAAACATACTTAGTATATTCTAATTACCTTTTGGTAAGCGGACATGCATTTGTGAGTTGCATAGGTGATGTGGTCCTTGCAGAAAATGTCTTGACAGGCGTCACATTTCATAGGAAGAAAATCTGTAATGTGAAGCAAGGTTTAAGACTTTCAGGTTCAAATTAAGCAGTACAAACCAGCTGGTCATTGTCAGCCTTCCTAAACAGCACTCACCTAAACGTTTGCAGGTCTGCTCAGAGCAGTGTTCTCCTAAATGTGGCAGCTCCATCACTTACAAATAGCTTGACAGCCGACAGTAGTCAAATCTCCACAACCTGAAGGAGGGAGAAAGAAAAATATTAAGTGTTTCGAACTAAACTGACAGATTAAGTTACGTCAACAGTCTGTTCTCTGAAAAGGGTCTCAGTGTAGGCTTCAGGACGTTCGCTTTGGAATAAGCGGTGTCATTCGTAAATTGCTTATTGCTAGTATCGTGTCAAGAAATAATTACTTATTCTAAACATTTTGCACAAAAAATAAATAAATTCGACTCTGAAGTAATTATGGTTTTGCTGTCAGAGGTTTTTTGGTCCAGAAAACGGTAGAATACTCAATGTAACGAGTAATGGGAAAGGTTGCTAACTTGTTAGCTAGGCCAGGCTAACTTATAAGATTATGTTGGTTACATAACTAGCTCACGTTACAGATAGAAAAGGCTCTACAATGCCATTATTGGCAACAGCGTAACGACAAACATAAATAACTATTCTGTGAAAATCTAAGACAAAAACCACACAAATGTTAGAAGCTAGCTTGGTTGTTGTTAAGCAATAAGCAAACAATGTATCTTGTCTAAAAAGCATCATATAATAGTGTCAAGCGAATTATCTGCTTCACTGTATCCCTCACCAGACTAAACCCAAAGAAGGAACACAGTAAACTCAATTGTAATGTTGCTTTTTTCAACGTTAATTAAATTGTATTTTTAGCTGACCAAGCTAGCTAACGTTTCCTGAACCCGACAGCTCATCGTAGCTTTTGTTTAATTCTCAATCACCAAATCCCGTTCTCGTGTCGGTCTGTAGGGTTATAGTTGGAGGCAACGATGATATTTTGTAATAATTCCGATGTTTTCGTGGCTTTTTGACAGCCGTCTGATCGCACAGATCCCTGAGCACCGCTGCCTGTTTGTGAGCCGCTGAGCTGTCTGTTTTCATTAAGTATTGATGTGTCACGCACGCTCCTCCCAGGAGAATGACGTAACCTGACGTCAACAAGCACAAGTCACGCTCAGGTGTGGTTTTATCAACAGTCACTAGAAATCACAAGAAACTTCTGGAAACTTCCAAATGACTTGTCATGCCTGGAAAGACGTTTTAGGTTGGATATTTTAAAGACATAGCTTTGAATGACAAAAGAAAACCAATGTTACAACCGACATGATGCAAATAAATATATCTTTTATATAATAGCTTGCTAGGGTTATGTCAAGTGATCCTCATGACCCTTAAAGGTCCCATGTCATGGCCATTTTTACTGATCATAATTCCATTGTTGAGGTCTACTAGAATATTTACATTGTTCAATGTTCCAAAATCCCATTGGTTTTCTTTCTGTATAGTATGTGTATGTGTATGTGTCTCTGTCCTACACGCCTTGTTGGAGCTCCTGCATTAGGCTAATGGAGATGCAGTTATTTCCAGCATTCTTTATTTACCATTCATTCAAGTAGTGTATGCCTTTTATCTGCTAATGTACAGGAGGAATAGTGATACACTGTCTGTCTAGTTAGCTTACATAACAGTTAAAGTTTACTGCCTAAAAAACATGGAGCATTTTTTCCCCCTTTTATTCATTTTTATGTCACATTTCATGGTGATGCTCAGCCTCTCCCCTTAACTCCTAACAGTCATCATCATGTCAACCACAACATAGAGAAATACTGATAGAAATGTGTGTGTAGTTGTTGATACATTGCTGACAGAGGGAACTAGAATACAGATTTAAGAAATATCAGTTTTTGAGCATGTAATAAGCATGTTTTGTCTTGACTATATTACAACTATATTATAATAAAATAATATAGTATTTATATTATTGAATTGATTATGATTATTATGATTATTATTATTATTATTATTATTATTAGTAGAAGTAGTAGTTTATTTGCATTAATTATATTAAAAACTGCTCTGGAGATGTTGTAATTTCTCCACAAAAGTGAGTTACAGGAACTGTACCCAAATCTCTGGATTGCCCTCCGCATTGCAGTAACTCTTCCTGTTACAGTTGCGTCTGCTGAGAGAAGCTTTTCCAAACTGAAGCTTATGAAGACGTACCTCCGTTCGTCAATGGCACGCTTAAGTGGCCTGGCTATCATAAGCATCAACGCACAGTTGGCACAGCAGGGGGGTATACTGCGAAGCAGGATTTTCGCTTAGCCGGCTAAATTCAGGGAAAACTCCGGCTTTCTGGTCATCCGAAGCTGGTTCTCTTTTTAGCAGGCTAGATCTCCATGGTAATATATGCTAAGCAGCTAACCTGGTCGGGACCAGGTTAGGTTGCAGGCTAAGAGCTCAACTCAGTGAAAGCACCGCCTACTGACCAATCAGAGCTCAGTGTGCGGAGTTTAAAGCGATCAAGTCATATTACAGGAGAAAGGAAATACAGAAAAACTGCCGTCGCAGGAAAGACGGCCGGCAAAAATCACCGACTGTGTGAACGTGAACATTAATAGAATATCACCTCCCATCTTCAGAGCAATCTGACTATTATAACATTAGCGTTAAGAAAGCTTACTTAAATATCGGCCACAACATAAGTAACCGGATCAGAGTACATTAAGTACAGTCCGCGGCATATCACTTCATAATGTATCACATATCTCCTTATCTGAGTCAGCTGAGCCGTATCTGGCCGTGCAACACTCACAGTGTCACATACTGTATGCAGAAGTATTATTTTAAGCAACACATAAGTTGACGAAACACTCGAGACAAATGTAATTAAAGTCAGATCGTGTTTTAGACGGGCAGTGATATCATAAACCTGTTAATGTACGCATTCAAACACTTTTTCTTTTACCAGCTGTATTCACCTTGCAGGTGCAGCTATGTGGCCTTTATCCTGGATAAAGTGTTTAAGTCATGGATGTTTAAAGTTTAACTTCTTCATTTTTGACTAGTATTAAAGTTCACTTTTCATTCAGGAAGTATGACGCTGCGCTGTCAGTGCGCTTCTCCATGTTTGTGATTGGTCGAATGCTCCAGATACCACCCCTTTCATGTGAACGCGCACCTAACTAGATAGGACACGGCTGGCTTGAACGATCCACTTGATAACCAACGTCGTAGGACAGTTTAGCGAGAGCGCGTATGTTTTGGATTAGGCCAACCGGCTAACTCAAACATATCCAGGTTAGGTTGAACCAGGTTCGCAGTATAGGCCCCAGCTGTCATACGATGACCTTGTCGATGACTTTGCATCCAGGAAATGCCGACGTATTCACCTGTAAACGCATACTGAACGACATACATGCACATTTACCATTGACCTCACTGTATAAAAAAGTAACTGTGTTGATAATAATAATAAACAGGAATTATATTTGCAAAGTACTTTGTTTCTAAAAAAAATGTTTCACTCCTGTCGGTGGGGGGGGGGGGGGCTCGTCTCACAATGTTGCTTGAGGCCCCAAGTTTGCCAGGGACGGCCCTGATTACTGGTGTTGTTTCCTGGTTGCTGCGTGGCATCTGCGAGACAGCGAGACACCGCGGAACTCAGCCTGAGCACACACACGTGAGTGTGTGGCGAACTGTGAGTGGAGATCCACGGAGCCTTGGCTGAGAAAAGATAATGCTGAGTGAGTGTGTGTGCCGGCGAAGTCAGGGGCGGTTCTAGGGGGGGGGCCAGTGCCCCTTTCCCAACAACACGGTTCATGTTCTAGCTCCGTGCTAGAGCTTTTCTGGTTCGGAACCGGTTTTTCTTTTCAGCCCCCGCTTTATTCACACCGCCCAGAGTCCGAGTGGTGCTGTGTCATTGCGTCATCGTTTGCGTCATGACATCACCGTTTACGTTGCTGATTTTCTCCCCAATGGCGTCGGGTCGATGATCGTGTTGCTTTTAATCATACGAAGCCAGATTAAATTAAATAACTACTTCTCAGCCCTTATATTTTTCTCCAGAGTGCCGTGGTTAATTGTTTATTAATGTGTTTCAGCGGCATTTACCGACCGCTGCAGCGCTACCCGCTGTTTGGCATCACAACGCTGTTATGAACGTTTCTCTGGTATAAAATGGGTGATGTTAGCATAGCAACCGAAGCTAAACTTACTATCTTGACTACTTGTTGCTATCCTATTGTGGCATAAGCCGTTTTCTACTGGCACATTTTACCGGCGTATTTTTTATTATGATTCTACTTGTGATAGTCGGACATTACAACCTGTGCAGCCCATGTATTGATTCCATCCGATAGCTGCTATATTACAAAACAAAACGTCTGCCTGCTCTCCACAATGATCAATAACGGCGAACGGATGGTCAAAGTAAGGTACAAATAAACAGAATCACACTAAGCCTGGTTTGTGTTGCCTGACTTTATAAAGTGTGTTTTGTTTTTATAAGTGTGTGGTTGCGTTCTAGTCACTTTGGTCAGCGCTACTGCTTGTTACAGCTTTAATTTGCCGTACTCGCCATAAACTGCTATTGCTCAGGTTGATCCCGCCCCTGCCCCCGCCTCTGACGTAAGCAAGACGTATGCGGTTCTTGCTTCTTGACCGATAATTTTTTGGTGCTTGAAAAGCACCGGTTTTCGGAGCTTAGGCGAAAAAATTGTGCTTTTCAGGCTCTAGCTCCAAACCGGCCCTGGAACCATGTTGGTGTGAAAGGGGTATAACACTGACTTTGGACCCCCATGTGGACCCCCTGAAAAGGGAAAAAGAAACAAAAAGGTAATTCTAGTAACTGTAAGTATCTGAAATAAATATGTGTACTGAAACAAATACCAACCAACTGTATTGCATTTTTTTCTTATGCGCAATTACTTCATACTGTCTTTGTCTTTTTCGTCCTGCATTTATTGTGCCCCCCTCAGAAAATAAATGGAAAAAGAAAAATCTCCAACGAGACGTTCTGGGGCAGCATAGACAGGTATTTTCTGTGTTAGAGTTTTACTCGCTATCGGGTGTACTTTGAGGGTTTGTGATTTTGCAGACTGTTTACATGCAGAAAAAGCTACATAACACACAAGGGGACGGGTAATAACCGGAAAAGCATGACATGGGACCTTTAATACACATAAGTGGTTGAAAAATGACTTCAAATCATGACAGCATTTTTAAAACACAATTCAACTAGGGCACGCTCCTTTTATTGGATTTTTTTTCACCTTGTATTTTATATGAATATTCTTTTAAATACAAAATCAGCAATATTTTATAATGCTAACTTCACTGTGGTTACATTCATGGTTGGTGTACACTATAGGCAGTGTCTTACCAATGTGGTTGTTTTAAGTACAAATTACAATATTTATTAATAAAGTACATCTTATCTTATTATTAAAGGAACAAACTAAACTGATTTTTACTGCATACAATTTGTATTATTTCATTTCCGTTTAATAAGATTGCTTACATTATGATAAAGTATGGGACATGGTGTAGTAATATAGTTGTAAAATATGATAATGTTGTAACATATATATATATATATATATTAGGGCTGTCAAACGATTAAAATTTTTAATCAGATTAATCACAGCTTAAAAATTAATTAATCATGATTAATCACCATTCGAAATATGTCCAAAATATGCCATTTATTTATGTTTATTGTTGTAGGAATGGAAAAATAAATGAAAGAAGGCGGATATATCCATTTAACATACAGTATCTATGTATCTCTGCGTCTCTCTGTGTCAAAATGAAAGACAGCCCACACACCTATCAATCATCAAACCGTGGGGTCTTAATTCATTACGTGTTGATTTCTATCAACGGGGGAGTACTTCAGGAAAGTCGACAGAGGGGGGGGGGGCTAGTGGAGTACTTCGTGACCACAGAATGTGAACGTTGTGATCAGCTGTTTTAGCGCAGTTCTCCAGTGAAGGGGGAGTCTCCCTCCGCAGCCGGTTGGCGTAGTTTTGGCACAGTTCCGTTGTACAGACCGACGTTAACAGCAGCCCTGTCTGTGCACACGGAGACCGACTCTGTCGTCCGGTGATCTAACCGCCTTCTGGAAAAGCTTCACAAGTACGTCGGTACGCAAATGCGCTTTGTGACACAAGTGACAGTACGCATTTCAGATTACGCACATAACCTGTGTACCAGTTATGTGCACCCCTGTACCAGAGCCATATTATTACTATTATATGGCTCTAGTCTGCCCTGTACTACCGCAAAAGTATTCTCCGTCGGGACTTCCTGCAACAACACCACGCCGTTATCAAAGATGTTCTATTGAGAAGACGATCACTACGTGACAAAAGTTTTCAAAACCGTGGCGACTGAAATCAATCTTACTAACTGCTGTCTGTGCAATTTACTCCGCGCGAGTTGGCAGACTTTATTTTGCTTACTTTAACATCATTTTTCATGGTGGGGCTAAGCCATTTCTTGGTATGGGTGTAGCCTACCCCAGCCATACCCTGGCGCTGCCACTGGTGGCACGTATGGGGCGGGCCATTCTGCACATGAGTTAAATGCGTTAAATATTTTAACGCAATTAATTCAAAAAATTAATTACCGCCGTTAACGCGATAATTTTGACAGCACTAATATATATATAACACGAAATATATATATCATGTTACAACAATATAACATATAGTGTACGTACGATGTAACACAATATCATTTTGTACAGGAATGTAAAAGACAAGAATATCAAATATACTAATGCAGGACTATTCATTAGGGCAGGACTTTATCATTATCTGTTCATATCTGTACAGTACTGTTATTGTGGGACCATGAGGAAGATATTCCCAAAATGCACGTTTCCAAATTAAAATAATTACGGGATTCCTAAAAACATAATGGAAACCTGGACACCTTTATGATTTCAATGCTTTTATGGGACGAGTGGTGAAGGGAAGGGGCATGAGACAGTGTGTGTATGTGTGAAGACATATTTACCTAAGAGTTTCCTTTAAGTGGGCTGCAGCACAGTAGTTTAGCTGCTGAGCTGGCTGCTTATTAGAAGCCCAGCTGCAGGTATCGTGGGCTCCTGCTGGTGTATGCACTGTATGTTAAAGGAGGTACATTTGCTCACTGACCTCTGCAAATATTATTATTTTCTCATTACCATTAGCTGGACAGTGTGTGTTCATTGTTGGGAGATACAATGTGGGAGTTTGGGAATGTTCTATACGATTTCTTATAACCATGAACACATTTTTTTGACTTCACTGAATGTTATTGCAGTTCTAAATCTGTTTGAAAGTAGCTGTCCTCAGTCTACTAAAGATAGATCGAAGAAAAATATTTGACTTCCCTGATGCTCGCAGTAGATTGGTAGCTGCTTTGGAAACTCTTGGTAATTTAAATAGATTTGTAGATCCACTTTTATAAGATCCTGCTATTTCACTCTAGAACTGGCAAGATGCATCCTTTTAGAAATATCTCCAATTCCACAACTCAGTCATTGATCCCAGTCAGTTAGACATCTTGCATTAGAACTGGGAATGTTAAAGTATAATGCTCATTTTCAGGTTCATATTTGTATTTTGTGCCTTTAAAGTTCAAAAATCTCTGTATGCTTCTCATACTGCCTGTGCTGAAAGCGCCTCTTTTCACCCTCTGTCTGAAACAAGAGCCCAGTCTGCTCTGATGGGTTAGCTGGCCGGCTCTGTTGTGATTGGTCCACCTCTTAGCAGGCGCGCCGGATTCATTTTAGAAGTGGGGGGGGGGGGGCAAAATAAGGGTGTGTGCATGGCCCAATCTCAAACCACGCCCTACACCCTAGGCAAGGCAAGGCAAGTTTATTTATATAGCACTTTTCAACGCAAGGCAATTCAAAGTGCTTTACAAAAAAAAAAATGAAAGACATTAAGCATTAAAAAAGAAAAGCTAATAAAATAAACATTAAGGAAAAATACATGGATAAAAGTTACAGTGCAGTCTAAAATATGAATAGTTCAATTAAACATTACAAGAAAAAGTACATGGATAAAAGTTACAGTGCAGTTTAAGATATGAATAGTTCAATTAAAAGCAGCGACAAAAAGAAAAGTCTTCAGCCTGGATTTAAAAGTAGTAAGAGTTGCAGCGGACCTGCAGGTTTCTGGGAGTTTGTTCCAGATATTTGGAGCATAATAACTGAACGCTGCTTTACCATGTTTAGTTCTGACTCTGGGGACAGAAAGCTGACCAGTCCCTGAAGACCTGAGAGATCTGGATGGTTCATAGTTTAGCAGGAGGTCAGTAATGTATTTTGGGCCTAAACCATTCAGTGCTTTATAAACCAGCAGCAATATTTTGAAATATATTCTTTGACACACAGGAAGCCAGTGTAACGACTTCAGAACAGGAGTGATGTGATCCACTTTCTTAGTGTTAGTGAGGACTCGAGCAGCGGCGTTCTGAATCAGCTTTCTAATAGATTTTTTAGTGAGACCTGTGAAGACACCATTGCAGTAGTCGAGTCTACTGAAGATAAAGGCATGGACAAGTTTTTCCAAATCCTGCTGTGACATTAGTCTTTAAATCCTAGATATGTTCTTTAGGTGATAGTAGGCTGATTTAGTAACTGTTTTAATGTGACTGGTGAAACTCAGGTCAGAGTCCATGACTACACCTAGATTTCTGGCTTTATCTGTTGGTTTGAACATTGCAGACTGAAGCTCAGCGCTAACTTTTAAACGTTCTGCCTTGGCTCCAAAAACCATTACCTCAGTTTTATCTTTGTTTAATTGGAGAAAGTTCTGACACATCCAGTCATTGATTTGTTCAATGCACTTACTCAGTGTTTGAATTGGAGCATAGTCTCCTGGTGAAATTGTTACGTAAATGTGTGTGTCATCTGCATAGCTATGGTAACTTATTTTGTTGTTCTTCATTATCTGAGCCAGTGGTAGCATGTAGATGTTAAAGAGAAGAGGCCCCAAGATGGAGCCTTGAGGAACCCCACATGTCATATTTGTCAACTCAGATGTGTATTTACCTATAGAAACAAAGTTGTTTCTATCCTTTAAGTAGGATTTAAACCAATTTAGAACTGTTTCCGAAAGACCCACCCAGTTTTCCAGTCGGTCTAGTAATATGCTGTGGTCAACAGTGTCAAACGCAGCACTGAGATCTAATAATACTAACACTGAAGTTCTGCCACTGTCTGTGTTTAAGTGGATGTCGTTAAAGACCTTTACAAGAGCAGTCTCAGTGCTGTGGTTTGGACGAAAGCCTGACTGGAACACATCAAAACAACTATTTAAATGCAAGAAATTACTCAACTGTTGAAAAACAACTTTTTCAATGATTTTACCTAGAAATGGCAGGTTTGATATGGGCCTGTAATTGTTCATTACTGACGCATCTAGATTATTCTTTTTTAAGAGCGGTTTAATGACTGCAGTTTTCAGGGCCTGTGGAAAAATACCTGAGTGAAGAGATTTGTTTACTATATGAAGTAGTTCTGAGGCCATGCAGGGCAAAACATCTTTGAAAAATCCTGTTGGAATAATATCAAGGCAGCAGGAGGAGGATTTCAGAAGTTGTATAATGTCCTCTAGGTTTTTATCATTAATCTGATGGAATTGTGTCATGATGTCTGAATTGATGTTAAGTGGACACAGAGACAACACATTTGCTGTTCCTGATGCAGAGGCACTGACTGCTTGTCTGATTTTCTGAATTGTGTCAGTGAAAAAGAAGGCAAAATCATTGCACGCCCTGGTGGTTAGAAATTCAGAGGCTACTGACACTGGGGGGTTAGTTAGTCTGTCGACGGTAGCAAACAAGGCACGTGCGTTGTTTTTGTTTTTGGTAATGATCGCAGAGAAGAATGATTGTCGTGCGTTTTTCAATTCCAAATTATAAAGGCCAAGTTTCTCTTTATAAATTTCAAAGTGAACCTGGAGATTTGTTTTTCGCCACCTGCGTTCAGCTTTTCAACATTGTCTTTTTTCTGTTTTAACGGTCATGGCCTTTCTCCATGGAGATATTTTCTTCTCTGTCACTTCCTTTACCTTAATTGGAGCAATGGCATCTATAACATTTTTAATTTTTTAATTAAAATGATCTACTAGCTCATTTACTGAGGTGTTAGCAGGGGCAAGTGTGGAAGAAAAATTCTGAGTAAACATTTCCCTAGTATTTTCAGTTAAATATCGCTTTGTGGTTACCTCTTTTTGAACACTTGTGTGAACAGAAATAGAGCTCTCAAAGAAAACACAGGAATGGTCAGACAGTGCAACATCAGTCACCACAACCTTAGAGATATTCAGACCCTTTGAGATAATTAAGTCCAGAGTGTGCCCCTTATTGTGCGTGGGCTCCGTCACATGCTGAGTCAGTCCATAGCTATCAAGAACACAAAACAGTTATTTAGCCCCTCTGTCCTGGGGGTTGTCAACATGGATGTTAAAATCACCAACAATGACTAGACGGTCAAAGTCAATACACACTATAGACAGCAGTTCAGTAAGGTCATCAAAAAAGCTTGCACAGTATTTGGGTGGCCTATAGATATTTAGGAACAGAGCTCGAGAGGAGCATTTCAGCTGAAGGGCCACATATTCAAAAGAATCAAAGTTTCCATACGATGTCTTCCTGCATTGAAGGGAATCATTGAACAGAATAGCAACTCCACCCCCTTTCTTATGCATTCTTTCCTGACTCATAAAACTAAAGTTGGGAGGGGTTGATTCGATAAGAACAGCTGCACTGTTATTTTGTTCAATCCAAGTTTCTGTTAAAAACATAAAATCAAGATTGTGCTCAGTGATAAAATCATAGATTAAAAATGTTTTTCCTGCCAAAGACCTGACATTTAATAAAGCTAGTTTAAGTTCGTTAAACACACTATCAGTCATGTTTTTTGTAACAAGCTGTGGCTGACATGGAATCACTGCTAAATTAGATAAACTCACACAAACGTTTGAGTGCTTCCTGTATCTAAGATGATTCACCGCTCTTAATCTATTACCTATCAACACAGATATCGGCAAGCTACTGGCAGGCAGGGCCCGGGCATGTCCTGGAAAGAGTTGAGAGTGCCATACGCCCTTGAGCCTGGACCCAGCAGATATCAGTTTGCAGATTGTTTTGGTTTGGATGATTGTGGTAGGCATGGTGATGAAGCCGGGGGAGATGGTGCGCATCTCTGCTTCGGTGATTTTGGTGGGCGTCGTTGAGGGGCGGGGGTAAAGGACATGCTGCCAGCCCTGCGTATCGCCTTAGTCTGGTCTTTGAAATCCAGGAAGGAATCGGTGCCAGCCCTCTGTATCTCCTTCTTGTGTTCAACGATCTCCAGGATGGTGGGCGAGGGTGAAAGGGTGAACGGAGTATCCTCAAAGGCGTTGACAGGGGGGGGGGGGTGACGGGCGGTACCCTACCCCTACACACTCCCCCTCCGTGACGGAGTGAACTCCGTGGAGTGACACATGAGGCTCCCTCCTGTCAGATGGAGGGAGTAAATACAGCGGCAAGCTTTGGGACAAACTCCCCTCTCTCCGGCAGAAACAGGAAATGCCGTACTGTAACTGTATGTAGGCCTAACAACGGTTTCAAATCAGCATCTCTTTGACAAAAAATGTAAATGAATAACTCAAATAAAACTCCAAACATCTTTAATTGTGTTACTTTTTTGTAAAGCTCTTTTAGTTTTAAACCTGATGTTTATAAGCTTCTTAGTTTTTGCAACAGTCTGTAAATATACACAACTTTATAATAAAATGCACACAATTACCTTTTTCTAGACTAAACACAGGTATGATCCTAAGTTAAAAAAGAATGAGGTTATCATGAGGTTGTTAACATTGCAATTTATCACTATTGTTTAGTGGTTTTACAAAGAATTAACCACTCTCTGTTTTTGTACCATTCTGCGTTGAAGTACCTTTCTCTTTGCCCAAATCATCTAGCGGTCTCGTTTTTTTCGACAGTTAGCTGTACAGCTTTCTCAATGTCTCGACAACAAACCTCCATGCAGTCGGAACCAGCCTGTTTCGGTTCAACGACGGCGGTGGGGGCGGTGGGGGCGGCGGTGGCGGTTTTGACAGTCTCTGCGGCCGCAGAGCTTCTGCTTTTGGGTTCATCTGGCTTCGCTGTTTATAGAAACAATCATAGGATTGAAGAAGGTCCAGTCTCCGGTGATGTGGATGTCAGGGATGTGACCTTCCAGTTGTTAAATTTAAGTTTAGATTGACTGTATTTAGTTTTCTTCTGCGCTGGTTCTTCTGACATGTTTGCAAGTGTATATATTCTTTCTATCTTTTAACGGCTGACACACACGGAACAACGTAACAAATAAAGTAAACAACGTAACAAATAAACAAATCTAAGCTTTTTTATTGGTTGTAATTTACATGGATACATTTGAATGGTGTGACAATGTTCTATTTGATTGGGTTAAAATGTAGGCCTACATATTCTTCCTGTTATGTCTGCCTGCTTTATTTTACCTAATGCAAAGTGACCTGCTCAATCGAAATCAGTCGCATTGACCCGAAGACACATTTGATTCCGAGCTTTCTGATGATATCAGGATTATTTTTGTACTCCAAATATTAAGCAAAAATATTTCACATTATATAATGACTGTTACGGAGTCATCATTTTGAGAAAAAGGCCTTTAAAGTTTTCTCTTCTCTGGAATCCATCGATCTGGTTGATTATTAGCGGAGCAAATTATCCAAATACTACGGAGGGAAGATATTTTTGTTTGGATTACTGCACTCACGGGAAACACCGGCTGTTGTTATGCCTGTTGTGACGTTAAGTTACTCCGTTCTCCGCTTGTAATTATGCCGTTACAAGATTCAAACCTGTATTTATCATCTGAATTTGCCGAAACAAGTTTAATATTCTGAAAGCCAAGACTTTGTTTCTTTGAAATCAGATGAAAACAAACTGTAACAGACCCTGCCGTGTTATCTATGATTATATGCCTTACATTCATCATTTCAGCGGGAGGGAGGGGGATCGGCGCTGCGGAAGAGCAGAGTGGTGAGAGGCGAGCTGTGGTCTTCCCTTTACAAGCTTAAAAAATACGTGTAGCTAATGAGATTGAATATATATAACAATACAAAATAACAATATATACACAACTAGATCAGATCGCGTTTTAAATGCGACTTTAGAGTAGAGGGGAATTATTGTATTGTAATCAAGCTGTTACAAGCTTCAAAGTTGTAGGCCTATTTATCATCTGAATTTACCGAAACAATTTTAATATTCTGAAAACCAAGACTTTGCTTATTTGAAATCAGATAAAAACAAACTGTAACGGACCCTGCCGTGTTATCTTACTATCCACCTTACATTCATAATTTCAGCGGGGGGGAGGGGGAGCGGCGCTGAGGAACAGCAGAGTGGCCAGTAAGAGCTGTCATCTTCCCTTTACAAGCTTCAAACATGCCTGTAGCTGGTGAGATTGAATATAAAAACAATCAAAAATAACAAAATATACACAGCTAGATCAGATCGCGTTTTAGATGCGACTTTAGAGTAGAGGGGAATTATTGAAACGGGATTTGTACAGTTTTCCGCGGCATCTGCTGCTGCGAAAATGTGGGGCAGGGCTGAAAAGTGGGGGGGCCAATGGCCCCCTGGCCCCCCCGCTTCCGGTGCCCTTGCCTCTTAGAGATGTCCCGCCCCTTAGTTCATCACATACAATGGGTTCTGGCTCTGTATCACCGGAAGTTGATTTGTCTGCGCCATCTTGAGTACCGTCCCAGTGGCCTTATTTTTGCCGGAGGACCGAGGATCGAGGAGTGATAACGGAGGAGCGATAATCGAGGAACTACCAGACCATCCTCCGGTGAAATCCTCAGACACTCTCCCCGCCCCCTTACTGTGTATCGCTCACTGATTGTACGATTCAGCGCATGCACTGATCTGGCTGCTGTCAGACGATCAGCTGTGCGGCGTCATCACAAACGGACGTCACTTCACGTGACGCTCCGAAGGAAACAACGTCCCATTGCTCTTAAAAGTAATTTCCTTGCTTCTCGTGGTTTCCTTGCGTCTCTCCATGCTTCCCTGGTGGGAGGGACACCTCCTGCAGGGAAACGACGCAAGTGAGGTACGCAAGGAATCCATTTAACCGAAGTGAGATGCACCTAATGTGCCATTAGAAGCGCATAGTGATGTCACTATGTTACAGAAATAAACAAAGGAGTCCAATCGAGGTGTTTCAGACAGTGGGGGGAGTGTGTGGGAGAGAAACTTGCAGACCATTTACATGCACGAAAACCTATAACACAATACAGGAAAGGGAAACCCCCCCCCCCCCAAAGCGTAGGGCCCCTTTAAACAGTACCTCTGAATCACTAAATAGGCTACTTTTGAATTGTTGTACATTAAATCTTGCACTTTCATGACTACACCTTATTCCCTGGACATCAGATGACATATTACAATATATATTACTATACAATCTATGTATGCAAAATTCTACTTATTCTGCTACATTTGTGTGCATATAAATCACAACTTCTATCAATACTACTTAATACAACACTACAATATTTATATTATGGATACGTACAATGCTGCCTTTTAAATTGAATAATTGCAATGAAATGTACCTCAATGAGTCCTGCAGAGATGCAATGCTTGACTCTTTTTTAAAATAATATTTGCAAAGCTCTCTACAAGCTGAAGACATGTAAAATACAGAATAAGGCAGGTATTGCATTTGATATGATGTCTACGACTTTTGAATATCATTTACGTACTTTCTTATTTTGCAGTGTTAATTATATTAAACAGATGCATCTGTTTGTATCTGTATCAGAGTGGATCAACACTAAATCTTATCTTAAATATACGCATCATACTTCATTTTAACTTTCTATTAGGATAAGCCAAAGTTAAGGGCTGATTTAAGTCTTAATAGGAGTCATAAGAAATTCAATCTTCTGAGGCTGGAAGAATAACTTTTTCTCCAGTGGGCCGACAGCAGCTCTGATGAACTGATCATTAAAGATTTGGCGAGCCAGATGGAAAAATAGTTACATAATCTCTATCTTTGCGAATATTAAACCCCAAAAGAGTCTTTGAAAAAGCCTCAAGTAATATTCAGCATTCATGAAAATGTGTGTAACTCGGTTTTAATAAAAAGTGAAATAGAGCCGTATAATTCCAATATCGCAATTTGACATACATTTTTTAATCTCAAATCCAATCATCCAATCTTTTGACAATTTACCGAGAACCGATCCTTTAGTGTGTTCTAGAGTTTGAGTTTGGGGTGTTTTCTCAGATGAGTGAGTGAAGTGGAGTGAAATCGACCCCATTATTATTTTAGATGGCACACAGGCTAAATCTATAGCAAACGGATGACTTAAAATCAGTGCAGGAAACTTCTTTGTGTAATACTACAAGGCTGAGTGGTGTCTTTGCACGTTTTACCAGTTGATGGCAGCAGGATTCCTCTACAAGGAGACATGAATAGAGATGTATCCCAATTTAGTGACAGTATTGACATTACAAATATAGCAATTACAAATATAGCAATATGCTTGCTTGTATATTGTCACTACATGTTGTAAAGTCTTCTCTGAGAAACAAATTCTCTATTGACACAAAAGCCACAAACAAGCATGTAAGCAATTTGGACATTTTCACTGTATTTAAAGAGTCATAACAATTGGTAAATAGACTGAATGAATATTTGAATAGATATTGCAATCATTAAAAATTGTTATATGTTATGATATTGCATTATATATAAGACAATGATTATTTCATGACTTTTTCAGTGTAGCCATCACTTTTCTGTCATATTTCAGCTCCTCAAACCACATAGGGATCAGTAACGAATCTCAATCACAACGTATTGCCCCTATTTGAACTGTTAATATAATGTAATAGTGCATCACCAGGAACAGGCAGCGGCAGTTACAGTGAGCATAACTTCCTGTTGTGTAACACCTGCCTCATAAGCTGCTAACGCTGCATCCAGATGGCTCCACTCTGGAAACACCTGGCCCTCCACACACACACACACACACACACACACACACACACACACACACACACACACACACACACACACACACACACACACACACACACACACACACACACACACACACACACACAGACACACGCACACACGCCCACGCACACACGCACGCACGCGCGCACACACACACACACACACACACACACACACACACACACACACACACACACACACACACACACACACACATACACACACACACACACACACACACACACACTGCTGCAGCCTCTCACACACCGCAGACACACACTGATCAATCACAGATTATCAGTAATACAGCATTACAGAATCTCTCAGCGGTGCAGTTCAGTAACGTCTAGAGTATGGCATTGATTAACATCAGTGTACATGTGCCAGTGTTAGCCAAAACACAAGAGAAAGGAATGATGAAAAGGAAACTTTTACATTTTCCAAGTTTTTTTACCAAATAACGTTTTCTTCTCTCATCTGCAATATGATTTGTCGTCCACATCAGAAACCTATGTAGATTGCGTTAACATTGTAAACACTGATTCGGGGGTACACGTTGCTATATATATATGCAATATATCATCTAACCTTAGTTCTTGACTATTGTAAAATGTACGAATAGCTTTAAAAAACATGATTTCTTAATATTAGGAAACATATCTGCAATGATGGCAGTTGACATAACATGTAATTGTATTTGGCAGATGGCCAATTATTACTCTGCCTCAAATGGAGAACATTTACCGAAGTGTAAGTACTTTCTTTTAACATTTCAGTCCTTTTAAACTTTTGGACTTATATACAGTATTGTTATGAACTCATCTCTGTGAGTGTTTGGCAGTGTGACTTATTTTAGTCCTTACCCAGTCAAAAAAAGGTTTTATTTGACTGCAGATCTGACCTTGAAACTGAGAATGTTTTATTAACATATCACATTATTAATACATTGTGTCAGTGATTACTGTGAGTTCAGTTAGAGGTCAGGTCTTGCTCAAGAACTCTTTGGCTAACTTGATGTTTTGAACAAAATAAATAATGATGTTGTGTGCTCTCTTGCCACCCTGCTTCATATTTCAATAGGTCCTGATGTGGCAAACATGTGTTTGCTTATGCATAGCTCAACACACCATATAGATAAAAAGAAAACAGCCACTAGAGGGCACAACAGGTCTTTTAATGCACACTTGTGACTTCTTGGATGGATGAAGAGGTCAAAGAGGCCAAAAGGTCTTTAGGTACTAGTGCCGTCTTATTTTTTGTTTGAATTATTTGATAATTGCATGATGATTTATAACAAAATGCAGGATGGAGTTTGAAAGAGTGTTGATGTTCCTGCAGAATATGACCTTAAACCTGTCATCCACATGATCCAACAACAACCAATGATGTCCAAAATATACATTTCCTGCTCCATATTTGTGTCTGGGAAAGAACAGCAATAGCAGTGTTAAAACATAAGCCTCAAGTTTGTTGAGCATAAATCTCAAAAGTTCACATTAAGCTTCAATCTGTCTTTTTGTGTTAGAACATGTCTTGTTTTCTGCATTGTATAGTTCTACAGTAAGTCTCTCTGGGGGTTTTCCATATTTTCTGAACAGCAGCAGATGGCCGGGCCGCAGAGTACAGTCACCGCTCTCTCTAGCAGATCTTTTGCAATGTGAGGAAACAGCCAGGGACTGCGAGCTACCCTGCCATCACTTCCAATTTGGCTGCAGTCAGAACAAACCACACAAGCCGAGCAAGTTGGTGTATGATGGTGTTAATAAATAGTTCCATTTCTCAGGCCTTGTCTCAACTTTATCCTCAGTTTTTGGATTAGTCTCTAAAGTTTATAAATGTGCTGTTCAGATGCATCACAGTTCAATACACCTGTATATGATGACATTTGTAAGTGGAGTTTATTTATTACATAATCTCTCTCAGGAAACTGTAATGGTGTTTTGGGGTGTCTAAGATGCTTAAAAATCAAACAACCCCATAATGTGCCTTTCCTATAAGCAGCTATATGAGCTATATAATAACAGACACCCACAGTGACATGCACACTATATTCCCACATATATGCACCTATTCATACTTCATACCACCCCATCCAAAACCATTTGGGGATTATATGGAGGATGGCTTAAAAATTCGGATGGGCTCCACTTTTTTATATTCCTGTAGAGTCGAATTATTATATTGAAGTTGAATAATAAGCACTGAGTCAAACAGCACACCCTTCATCTGCGGAGCTGTAATTAACAGGGGCAAAATGCAGGCGGTGGCGAAGGAGAAAAAAAAATGCAAATTATTCCGCACAAAGGCTCCTCACAAATTGGCGTCACCATTTCTCAAATTATATCATTACTATATTTTGAAAATGTTAATCTGTTGAGCGGATTTCCCGGGGGAGTTGAGTAAATTAGTTCTATTTCCGAGACTGCCTCTCTGCAAAGGCACGGCAGCGACAAGCACCTCTGATTTGCTGATTACAATTAGACTCCCCAGTTTGGGCTCCTTCAAGCATTGATAATTTTCGGCATATTAAGCACGTTTTAGCAAAGGTGATAAGTCAGTTTTAATTGAAATGAAATTATTATTCTAATGGAAGTTTGGTTATTATTATTAGGAGGCACTAGTCATTCTGGCTTCATTTTTTAATATATAAATGCTGGGGAGTGAAAAAAAAGATTTTGAAGGGCATTAGGGTGTCAGGATTGAATGAGGTAATTTGAAGGGAATTACTTTCTCTTCTATCAGAAATGAACTGAATTAAAAGTCCAAATCAATCGCTTTCACTTCTCCATTCTACTTTGACAGCGGCACAATTACAGATAATTAGATGGGAGGAAACTTTTAATTGTGGGATTAGAGGAGAGAGAGAATTTGCGGGATCAGAGGGAAACATTTCCAGGCAGAGATTCTTGCTTAAAATCGAATCAAAGGATTTGTGAGCTTAAAATGGCATCCAGCTTTTTTTTCCTATACTGTTTAATTGGAATTGCATCTAGTTCATCCAAATCATCCAAAACAATTAATTTAGATTTCATTCTATAATTATCATCAAATCGAATAATGTGCAACCTAATTTAGATAGTTAAAAATTAACGTGCGTGAAGTTAATTGAGTAATTAAACTCCTAAACTGCTGCCTATTAATTTGCCTGCCTATAATTAAAATGAATTTGATTCTATGCTGCTAAAGTAAGCATCAGTGTTGGATGGTGTCTTGATAAGACCTGTGTCATTTTGGGGAAGGGGGGGTTGGGCTGTATCATCTTAACACCTAGGGTATATTAAGATGGCATGCCTATAAATGTCAGTTATCTGGTTATCTGGTGCAGGTGAGCTGCAAAATCCGGAGACTCAGCCAAATTGACAAACAACACATAAAGTTGGCATTAAAGAGATTTATTTAGGGAAAGAAGAGATAAAGTGGAGCTAGAGGTGGTTGACTTTTGTTTGTTTAGCGTCAAAAAGAAACTTTGATGGGTTGAAAGAGTCCAGAAAACATGTATTTCTGGGGGTTGGGACTTTTGAACTCTTGGACAAGGAGTGAATATGGGGATTTAGTGTGTCTGTGTGTATTCAGGGGACTCTACAATGTGCTCTATCAGTGCCACTGCTGTTTTCCTTCACCTAATTCATCACTGTTGTGGGTATTAGTGGACTAAATAGCATCCTTAAGTGATTATAGCAACATTTAACACCCCTAACATGTGATCAAATTAACATATGGCAAAGAGCCTCAACATCAGAAAACATGTCTCGATCGAAGTGTAAAGCAAGTCAGAAGGATTCTCTCATATATAACACACCTTCTGTGCTTCTCTACAGTATGTGTTATTGATCATATTATCTTCCAGTTACGCTTATCAATACATTTTAAAGGTAATATCTAATGGCGGCAATGCTGTTTTATCCTATAACAAGTGCTTAAAGGGATCTATTGGGGTGATAAGTTGCCACAAACAGTAACATATCAAGTAGCAAAAGTAAAATGTGTTTTGTTGTTTTAGAAAGGGCAAGTTGTCCACACTCTTTGAAATCCCACAATTGCACATTTGAAGCTTTTATATTCATATAAAGGATGCCCCTTCCATTTTCCTTGTAAAGTAACTAACGTTTTTTTATTTACTCCCAACACTTTATAAGAAAACCACATATCAGTGCTGAGGTGTATCTGTCATGATCTCTGAGCCCTCCTGGAATTTATCTCTTTGGATGGAAAGTTGAATCAATTAGTCTATAGCCCCCCCTCCTGTGCTCTTATTGATTTGGATCAACAACACATAAATGCAATAAAGACGATGTGTCCAGCTGCAACACACATTGAGAGAGAAAAAAACAACACGTTTTTTTTATTATTATTATTATTTCCCCCTCTGAACAAGCTGCCAAAAGAGCCAGTTATAAAAAGGTAACAAGGCAGACAACAGTGCACTGAATGCTGGCCTTGTTCGCCTTATTATCGGGTTAATTAAAGCTGGAATCTGACAATGTCACCCGGTTGTAGAAAAACGGATTTAAATGCAATGTCTCTGGAGACTGTGTCAAGGGCTGCCTTTCATTGAGCTCCTGTTCGCCGAGTTGGGGAGGGGGGAGTTGGGGGGTCAGCCTTATGTGTGTGCTTGGTAAAGAACGGAAAAGCAATTATTGAATTTTAGATGTTCAAAACAGAAATGAATGGGGAGGAATTATTCATAAGATCCTGTCCATGTGCGTTAAAATTAAAGTAAAAAATACAAAGAGCTTCAAAGACGAGTCCACATGCTGCTATTAAAGGAAGGATGGAGATCATTTCTGAGGAGTTCATTAAAATGTAAGGCTACACACACACTGGAAATACAGAGGGGTTGTTATTTGGGCTCGGGGGTCAAGTGACGAGCGGATTATATACTTCCTCATAATAATATTAATTAAACAATTTGCATGCTAATAGGGTAACAATTATCGCAGCTTCTGTTGAGAGATTCAGGTTATTACAACATGCCAATCCGGGTGCCAAGGGTCAGGGAACGAGTGGGGTGCGAAATTTCAACTCTGATTAACATTATGACAGTGCCAGACTTGGGATAAATAAAGTCGAATTCATTATTTGAAAACCCAATGAGCAGATAGGATTTAGGCTAGTCACATATTGAGTGCAGGGGTTGCACAAGTGGAAGAGCTTTCCAATTGTGCTTCCTGACAGGAAATGTTGTGCATGCCTGTAATGCATGTTTGGATGTTTTTTTTATTGTATTCTATGTGTATCCTTTCTGTATTTGATTTTGTTCATATAAATGTTGGTCGTAACTGATTATTTTGCCCTGTAACAGTGAACTATTATAGTTGTATTCACGTTGTGCCTTTAGCAATATCTCAGCTCCCCTTTTAAATACACAACCATATTTCAACAGTCGCCCTATTTGTTTTACGCCATGCACGTGAACCTGTCTGTAAAGGTGTAATGTGTTTAAATTATCACCCATAAATAACATGGGGGTGGGGGGTATTTTAACTCAGTGGCTTCCAATGTGAAGCCCAGGGACCGGAAAGGGTCCCATGTATCCCTACATAAAATAATATTTTTCAGTTTATCAGTTGTAGGCTAGTTTTTCAAATTTTAAAGTTTTGTTCTGCTAGCTCCTGAAAAGAGTGTGAAAACAAAAAAAATGTGATAACACTCAAACATGTTAATTAAGATGTGTAAAATAATGATCATTTAGTTCTAATCTGGTCTAATATCCACCTATTTGCAGCCCCTCCGCTGAACAAAAAGTCCGGCAGCCGCTGGCCTAACACATCCGCCTGTAGCCCTTCCTTCCCGGGATCAGTGGAGCCCTTCCTCCCGGTGGGTCCCCCGTGTAGTTGCGATGTAGTTCTTATCAAAGCCCTCCTGTCTTGTTGTGACAGCTCTGATATTGTTTATTGAGGTGGATGTCAGCTTTAATTAGCAATCGATACGAGGAGCGTTTGCAGAGCGCGCCTCTGACGTCAGCGTCCATTACCGCTTCTCATTGGGTCTCATATTCCCAGAGCCTGGGCTAATTATTGGGAGGTTCATGTGGATAAAGTACAGCTCATCCCTCCCTTCACATCATGTCCCCTACTCGTTGGCCACACTCACTGCATGCTTTTTAAATTCCCATCACCGGCCTCCAGACCGTTTCCTTTTGCCTGCGGGATGATGGACAGCAGGATACTGGATGCTCCTCACGCCCAGTTCGGAGGCTCTCTCGGCGGGATGGTGGGCTTCCCGTACCATCTGAGCCACCATCACGTTTACGAATTAGCCGGGCATCAACTTCAATCTGCGTCCGCGGTTCCCTTCTCTATAGACGGATTACTTAATGGCTCCTGCACGGCTTCAGTGGGCAATTCCAGCCACCTCTTGTCTTCGGGCTGCGGGATGAATGGAGATAATCAGCAGTACAAACTGTCAGGTAAGCCCCGTCCGTTATACACACAATAACATCTGCTCTAGGTCGGTTGCATGGTCGCGCACAGACAGAAAAGGAAAGAAACAAAGACAGGATATTGCGTTAAGTTATCCTCTTGGTGTGTTTAAAGGGCAAGCCGAACCACACACATACAGGCAGAGAGGAGAATAATTCGCCTCCTACTTCATTTCCATCCCTGAAAACTGAAGATGCAGCCGAGCAAAAACAATGTTCCTGTCAGTCAGGAGATACTAGAGCAAGGATATGCCCGTGTTAACATGTGAAGGATTCCTCTATTCAGATAGCATGTTAGACTGCAAAAAATAAATCTCAAATGAAATCCCTTTCTTCAGCTCTAAAGTTTGCAGAAATCCTCGCATATGCATGAAACCAAGCTCGTTAGAATTGTATGAAAATGTTGTATTTGAATTATATCTGTGTCTTTTTTCTCTTTTGTTTACATTTATTCTCATTCTGCTGTTAGACTCGGGGGACCCAGACAAAGATAGCCCTGGTTGCAAGAGACGGAGAACTCGCACAAATTTCACTGGTTGGCAGCTGGAGGAATTAGAAAAGGCTTTTAATGAGAGCCACTATCCGGACGTGTTCATGAGAGAGGCACTGGCTCTTCGATTGGACTTGATAGAATCAAGGGTTCAGGTAAATATTCATTTTGACCTATATATTTTTAAGTAATAGTAGTAAGTAATTATTTGAAGCTTGTGTGTGTTATTCCTTTGTTTATTATTCACTCATGACAAAGACTCAATGTGTTTATTGACCCAAACTGCTGTGAAATACAAGCAAAAATAAATATTCTGTTCTATTGGTTGATTTTAGTACATATTATACAACTCATATTAATACAAAAATAATAATAATGACAAGGGCACACGAGATGGATGTGGGTTGTTAGACCTTTCATGGCTTATGTCAGTCCAATAAATCAATTTTAATTACACCTTTAGTTTGAAAACTAATGAAGTAGGCTTTTTAATGCCAGCTGATATTTTTTATATTATTATTTTTCTACCAGAAATATGGCGTTGTATTGTCAAATGTATTGGCAATCTTGGATAGAGAAAAATAGCAAACAATAAAACCAGTCTATACCTTTATTAGATTATTTGCACAAGAAAATCTGCTTTATTTTATTATACTATAATATAATTGTGAAAGCTTGCTAAGTTTAATTGTAGAGTTAGCATATAATAATTTGAAAAACATGTAATCCTGACGTAAACTTTAACTATGTTAATATGAATCTTATTTTGTTATGCCTCTGATACCAACTTTTTTTTGTCATGTACACATTTGTTTTTATTAATCAAAGGCCTAATTAAAAGCCTGCATAGAAAGGTGCAATCTCACTGTTTGCTTAATTACCATATTAATAAAACACTGACAATATTTTGCCTCATTAATTCCCCCCCCCCCCCCCCCCCCTTGCATTGACATAACTTTACACGTGTTTTCACTGATTTGTTCTCTCCTCTGCAGGTATGGTTCCAGAACCGCAGAGCCAAATGGAGGAAAAAGGAGAATACAAAGAAGGGTCCGGGTCGACCTGCGCACAACGCCCACCCCACCACCTGCAGCGGGGAGCCCATGGACCCCGAGGAGATCCGCCGCAGAGAGGTGGACCGCATGGAGAAGAAGAAACGAAAGCAGGAGCGCCGGCTGCTCAAGTCCCAGAACAGGCTCGCTGCTGGGGATTTATTTCACACCCCGGGATCAGACAGCGACAGCGGGGTGTCGCATGTGACCGACAGCGACCACACGGGCCCGCCTTTTGACTCCATGGAGGGAAGCCAAGCGGGCTGCGACCCGACACCTCAGTCTATCCACAACCATAACCAAAGACTTTTGGAGCGGGATGCTCGCGGATCCGAGCCGGACTCGCCGGACGCCAGCAGCCTCCGGTCACTGTGCGCCAACAGCAGCGCGTCCAGCGTGCAGAAACTGAACCCTTTCAGCGTGGAGAGCCTCCTCTCGGACTCCAGGCCGAGGCGCAGCCCCGCGGCCTTACCCCCCTCACGGCCTTTGATAGGGAAGGGACACTTCCTGCTCTATCCCATCACACAGCCGCTTGGATTCATCGTTCCCCAAACTGCTCTGAAGACGCTGAACTCTGACAGTCACATGGAGAGGAACCAGAGCCGCTGCAGCGTGACGTCTGCGGGCTCTGCGGGATGTAGAAGCAACTCCCCGGCCTCTGCAGACCCGGCACCGAAGGGACAGGTGGGCTCGGAGGAAAAGACACGATCACCGCACACCAGCCCACCGAGGGCCGCCTTTCCCACTGGCAAAAGTACTCAGACCTCTGTTATTTGCAGCGATTCGACTTTCGCCCACGAACACAGTCCAATTACGCCTGTCGATGCAGACAGAAAAGAGCTTTTAGAGATCAAGGACCACCCTGACCCCCCCGAGTGTGTCCTCAGTGACAGTCCAGCTGAAACAAAGACAAACTCTAAAGAAGATGTCGACATGGAATAAATCATTGGGGTAAAAAAAGAAAATAAATCATACTGATATAGCCTCCAAACGACACCTTCCATTAGGCCAAAGCTTAACTAGGCTACATCTTCGTATCTAATTGCCCCCCCCCCCCCCACACACACACACTTTGCTGATATTTTGACAATGGTGTGCTCTCTCTCTCTCCCTGCGAGTGTGTTTGTGTGTGTGAGTCAGGAGTCTCTAGATAATGTGTGATAACTTGTCAAAAGAAAAGACCAACAAAAATCCTCAAGAGCTGTACAAAGGTATTATACTATTTATATATGTAAGGTTTTTCTTAAATAAATCTATTGTATACAAGCACCTCAAACCGTGTGAGACCTTAAATAGCAGCACATACAGTCCGTGCAGGACCACTGTACAGTAGGAAGGGGCTTTCTTAAGAAATCTCATGTTGTACTTTGTATATTGCCTTAACAAATTTATTCATCTATAAGCCCCCACTGAAATGAGGTTACGAGCCTGAGGCGAAAAGGACCCGCTCGACTCCTGCAGAGTTTTGATATGAAAGTAATTATTTTCCCGGTGGCTACTGCAGGGGGATTCAGTTTATTTTAGCTCAAAGGGGGTTATAATACATTACCGATTTCTAGTGATATGAAATCACATAAACTTCCAAGAATAATAGAATTAGCATGAAAAGGCCTGGGTGTCAAATTGAAATAGGAAAATAATAGCCCCGGCAGCTGGGAGTGTGTGTGTTTGTGCATATTGGATAGGAGATGGGGATTCGTGGGGAGGCATTTTCATGAGCTTTTTTTCTTCTCCTTCTCTCTCCACTTTGTCAGGGCCCCTTGTAGCAGGGCTATATTAAGATAGATGTTCGATGATATCCCTCATTGTTCTGTCGCTTTACATTGATGTTTCTGTGTTATCAGCCTATTGATCATGCGTTGGCTGTAATAGGACGGGCTGAGGCAAACGTGCTATTTACAATAGCTGAACACATTTGTTCTAATAGGGCTGGGGGTCCCCAGGGAAGCCACGCGGGATCTGGGACATCTGCTCCCCCCTATTGCAATATTAGCACTGATGACCACAATATCACGTCGACCCAAGGAACAAATGTAATAAATAAATACAAAACATCTTAAAACAAAAGATTTATTTCCAAACATGCTCACATTGCTGTTAAAATCCACATGCCCTATAGTGTTTAGTCTCTTGATTTGCAAATACATTGAAAATAATCGGAGGGGTGAGCTTTACGTTTGAGCCGGCGCAAATTAATTTCTGAGCCAGTGTCCCTTTCAACATATTTACATACATTTCAACCCATGCAGCTGTTTGCTCTAGGAAGCTATGTCTTATTAGGTTGGGGGGGGGGGGGGGGGGGGGGGAGACCCAGCCAACCAACATGGCACACAGGGAGCATGCAGAGGATTAGGCCTGCTAAGGGTTAGAGGTCTCTGTCTGATGCTGCTTAGAGACCTTATTGTAGGGGTTTAAAATTGTCCATGGCATCACATTAATCTTTATATGATAAATATTTAAGGGACTTGCAATGTTGTTATACATTGTATTCTAAGGGTTTGAATATTCGTTTCCATTATTCCATTACCAATATTCAGACAAAATTCAAAGCTGAAATTGGTAAATCCATTGCTTTTTAATTCTTTAAAATCATACAAACTCATGGTTTACTTGTTCAATTGTGGCATAACCGGGGCCAATGTGAAACAATCCCTAAACATTTTAGGTGTGTGTTTTTCCATGCTGGCTATTTGGGACGTATGCCCAGTTCATCCATAATTCATTAGCACACTGAATAGGAGTATCGCTGGCTGCACATTGGTGGCCTTAAGGTGAAATTAGCGATTTGCTTAAGTAGTTAAGCTTTTCTTGCCTGAGAGCTGCACGCTGCATGATTCAAGACAAACTATCAATCGATATGCCCAGGCAGCCTCCAGGAGATGTGTCGTCCATGAATCATACTTTATGAATTCAATTTATACCCGGAGAAATTTTCAATTTGAACGCCGGATCATTATGGGAGAGTGTAAATTGTTTTTGCTCTATTATGCATCGGACGCCATCATTTTTCTTTCTAATTACGGAGGTGTCAGGTCGGGCTGTCATGCAGACGCTGATTTTCAATTTAACTGATCATCATGCATTCATTTTCCCATTTGATAAATCTGCTATCTCGAAGCTTCTCCATGCCCGGAATGCTAAAAGAGAGGCACAGATTGGCAAAGTAATAGGGGCCTGTATGCGGCAATAAGTGCAGATCAGGCAGCTAATTTAGCACCTCCTGGTATTTCCATTTCCATTTCTCATTTCCAACTCTCAAAGGAGGCAAAGCAGCCCAAAGGCAAAAAGCTGGTAGGCTTTCACTATCGGAGAAAGACAGGGAAAAAATCTACCAAAACGCCTTGTTTTCAACCACACATTTCCTAAATTAGGATATCAAGCTTAATTAAGGCTAATAGAGTTTTCTCAGTATGTGTTAGTTTTATTTAATAGAAACAAATTTGCGCAATTAATTATGGCCATGATATTAAGGGTCTCATTTACAGCATTCGAGCTGCTGCTTAAATCACCGTCTTCAGAAATAAGCCTCTCATTTCCACGACAAATGACTAACCACATGTCTTTTCCACCAGCCTCCACCACAGTCATAATATCCGTTTATTTGCCATATTATATCCAAGTAAACTAAATCAGATTAGATATAAATAGATTGACTGTACTGCGCCGGATGACTGGAATACGCAAATCTGGTATTTTCACATTGTAACCGATTATTTAGCTTTGGAAATAAAATAATAATAATCTTAAAACACACAACGTAAAGTATCCTAATTCCTTACCCAACACAGCGAAAACACGTTTTTATCATTGTATCACGTGTATCAATTTTAGTTTTTACTTTATTGCTCTGCATCTAATTTGCCACAATTGAATGCATTTTCCAATAACTATGACAGAGAAGGTTTTTTTTTTTCTAAATGGACATCCTGTGTTCTCGCCTCAAATCCCGTCTCTGTGCAGAGCTCCTCTTGTGCGCTTTGTGTTGCTGTATGAGATCTGAGAGGCTCTGTTTGGATAAGAAATAACCGTGTCCCTTTTTAAAAAGGATCCTCCAGAAAATAAAATGCCACTTGACATTTGGCTTCTCCTACAGCAACCCTGCCATGCCTTTTAGGATTATTTTACATCTACATACTCATTAATGCACCGGTGGATTTAATCATTCTTATCTTTGCCATGCATACCTGGGATAAGCCTGACATTACCATCTGCATTGATTTCTGGACGATCCTTAAAATAATTGTAATTCTCTTGGAGTATTTCACGTGAAATCCCTCTTATCAAAATGTAGTTTATAACACTTAAACACTCGCAGCTCAGTTTTCTGTGTCCTCTTAAGGCCAAAAAACATATAGCTTATATTTAGGCAAATTTAATAATTCATTTAAATTGTACATATTATTTGCTAAATATAATTTATGTTGAAAAATAAAGATTACAATTTTTTATGTTATGATTTCCTTTACATTTCCTTGCAAAATCCTCTTTTAAAAAAAAAAAAAAAGTTTATGACTTGCATAAGACAATGTATTACACATATATTTTACTCATTTTACTTACTCTCATGTTATCATCTCTGGATATTTCTCTTATAAAGGTGGATAAAAACTAAATATATATATATAATATAATACATATAAAGAGATGTTGGTGCATTAAGCTAAGGATAAAAAAGGAATGAGATGATATGCTACATTTCATGTCAAGATAGATGTCAGCTTTCTGTAATATATCTTTTTCAAAAAATATCAAAACAAGTGCATTCCCACAATATGGGGGCTGAAATGCTGGACCATAAAATATCACATATTTGTCATGACAAAAGTGACATAAAAGACAAAATAGAAAATAATAGTATAATGAGCCAACAATTGGAGAAACATTTGTAAAAAGATTAATATTTGCAAAGGGACACAAGTCTTGTGAACTCAGTTAAGATGCTGACACTCTAGATACTATTGTAAAAAATGAGAACCACGTCTATAAAAAACTCATGATAATAATGCAATTTAATATCTCCCTCAGTGGCCAATCAAACAAATATAATCATCTTTTTACTTTGAAGTAGCACAGTGGAGAAGAATGAGAAGGTGCTGTCAGTTTTCTGAAGAGCAATAACACACCATTTCCCTCTTCCTTTAAAAAAAGAAGATCTTCCTCATTAAATATTGCACGTTTGTGCTTTATGCCGGCTCCATAATGTCTTGGAATAGCTGTAGGGAAGGATTAGATATTAGACTCCTCTTCACAATAAGAGCACTTGATGTTAGAGGTGACTGGATGTATTCCACAATAGTCACACCTGTTACTATCTCTCTGGCCTCATTATCTGAAGTATCATATATTGTTCTCTTTGGATTACACACCCTAACATTTCATAGGAAAACAAAAATATATAAGTAAAGGCAGTACATGTGTTCAAAAGTGTAAGATTGAGAGCTACTGGCACAAATTGTTGGACATTTCACAGCAAATTAGCAACTGCTTTCTGACACCTCATTGTCTTTAATACGTAAACCAAAAATGATTGGCATCTCTCACTCTGACGTTCTACCACAGCATCCAAAATGACTATACATCCTTGGGAGATCATATAAAAGTATTTCAGTAATGGATCTGAGATTGCCACCGACTTGACCTCTTGGTGAGTTTAACATGAGTCCGTTGATAAGTATACATACAAACTGTTTTTCTGTGAGTGTCGACTCCTTGTTCTGGTCACCTTGGTGCTTTATAGGTACAGTTGGTATATCTTGTTGAGTAAAGGCTGTACATTAATTGAAGTTCAGATTTGATTTGAAACGATGTTGTCTTTTTTCCCATGAGCTGGTATGGTATGATTTTTAACGCATGAATAAGCGACTATTCTTTAAATTCTATATTTACCACATGACCACCAAACAAAGACAAAGCAGCACATGAGCAAAGGTAACACAAATATTTACAACACTATAACTCTCTAACTAGCTACTTATTTTTGTCTAACAGGCCGGAGCATAATAAGCATTAACTTATAGTTCTTAAAGTCTCAATGGTAAATCACTCTATCAGGATGTTTCCACATCAGTTATGTGAAAATTAATGTTCAGCATTAATGTATTAACACGTAGTTATTGTTCCAAATTAAGAAATACCATAAGGGAATATGGCGAAATATCTATACAGTACATACCAATTATCACCCTCTATAGTGGTCCTATTTATAAAAAAACAATGGTTTTAACAAAAATAAATAATACATTTCATAGTCTTCATTTGGCCCCAATCTCATACATGTGTAGGCTGTTTGGCAGACTGTTGCCCATGTGTACATTCAGTATTCCGAGCCTTCATATATTCTTTGTATGTCCTATTCAATCTTATTGAGCAAACACTACGTTACGGTTTAAAATGTGATGGTAAACACCAGTTTTTTTCATCAATGTTAAAATGCAAACATAAATGTAGGCAAAAGTATATACAATACATTTCAACATTGGATTTATCGATATACTTTATTTTAAAGTTCAAATGCAACTCTACGGTGTTGGTGAAAAAAGATGCAGGCTTGACAGTTTTATTTTAACCAAGTAAAAATGGTCAAAATCGACATACAGTCCTGCAAGATAACTTCTAAAACCTCCTATCTGCTCATGGCAGTTAAAACATTAAGTTATGGCTATTTTTGAGCAACTATAAGCACTTAGTTAAGAGGAGATAATGTGGTCATGGTTTAATGCTGAGATGGGCCACACTTGTGGGAACATTAGTAGGAGACTGTGTTGCGGATATGTAGAAAATGACTGGCAATAAGCTGTCAGGCCTGCATTAAATGCCTGGTGAGCTCGTGGATGAATCACACAGGAACAACTCATGTGCTGGAGTACAACTTGTAGGTGGAGTAAGGCTGTCGGTCGGGAGTGGCTTTAAGGAGAACTTGAAAGCAATACTTGATCCAAGAGCCAAGGTGACACTGACAGAAAACTCCAGGCAGTAAGAGCAATCCGCCGTGCTTCTAAAAGCTTTGATTTGGTACGTGATGACCAGTGGCTGTGATTATCCCGCTGAGGCTGGAGCTTAGGCCCTTGAAACAGAAGTCCAAGAAGGCAGAAGACCAAGTGAAGGAAACATGAAGGATAGGAGATATAGGAGGGTAACACATACTTTACAGTTTCCATCCTACAAAAAAGGTAAGTGGTCATCTCCGTAACACATCATGCGGATAGATAAGAACTTAGACTGTTTTTTTAATAATTTCTGGACATTTCAAGAAAGAGATTGGAGACAGGAGCGTTTACTTGCAAGATAGGAATCAGACATATAATACAATCCCTTGATATAGTCACAAATATTACATAACCGTACACCATTTGCTTATTGACTTTTGATCTGTTTGGACGGTTGGGTCATCATGTTCTGCTCTCACCATGTTTTTGCAGTTGGAAATCCAGTAGTGGTGTACGTGTTGAAGTGAAGTCTTCATGAGTGGACACCTCATGCAGAACCATATACACGTGTTTAGTAAAAACCACTCAATACAAGATATAAACATGCATTCATATACTATAACACTTTATTCCAATCCCAAGGACTTGTTGCATCAGGTATTTGTATATTTCTGAATAGACCTTTAGAGGTATTTATTTTCTGTGCACAATGATGGAGTAGACATAGAGACCATTGAGCCATTAGGTCTGTGCATAGTCACAATGTAAAGACTTTGTACTCAACAAGATATGGGAAGAAATGATTAATAAACATTTTGTTCTTTGAAATGTATTTGCTGCCAGATTGACTTACCTGAGTTATTTCATTTCATTTGGACACGGCAGTTCGTTTGAACTGTATCCATCTAAGGCTTCTAAGACCTGCTCCCGTTATTAATATAGGATACTCTGACTAATCCTGTTTTCACATTCAGCGTTAAGTAATCCATCATACACAAGCAAAGTCCTGGTGATTGGAAGAGAAAAGTGTTTTTCTGCTCGTGCCATTCATCTGTCCAAGGAGAAACTAGTTGTAGCAGTGTTGGGCAAATTAGTGCAGCCAGGTGACCTCTGTGCTTGAGGTGCCATAGGCCGTAGGATTTCATAGTTCAATATGACTATGATTTCTTTGAACCGTTCCTGCTTGGATCGGTGTGAATCACCACCAATGTCTACAGCTCAGAAGAGGAACCCTGGAGAACGTCCTCAGCTGTTGCCTGAAAGCTTCGCGAGGGTGAAATCTATCTGTTCAATAACCGCATCCCGAAGGCCTGCAGAAGCATCATCCAAGGCAAGACATTTCTGTGATCCCAGAAGAAGAGGACACAATGCAGTCCCATGTGGACTCCTCAGAACAGCGGGACTGGCAGCAGATGGTTGAGTTAGGAACACAGGCCTTCATATCGACTACAGTTGGGCAAAAGTTGAGAAAAGGAGCTGTTTGAAGTTGGCCAAAGTTTAGTAAGCTGTTGCCCAGAAGATGCATTCAGATTCAAAAGGGATATTTTTGCTTGTGTGTGTGTATGTGAAAGCTCACACATTTGAATTTCAAAATGTACCAGCTCAGCCCACTATCAGAGCTGAGAACGCTTTGTGGTTGGCTAATTAACTTTCTACTGTATATTCACAGCAATATAGTCACCGAGACACAAGACTACACCGCACTAGACTGTGGTTAGATGTTAGTAACCACAGCAAATTGATATAGAAAAGTATTTGTTGTTTTTCCTGCTGCTTTGAAACCACTAAAAGTAAGTCTTGTTTTTATAATGCTTGTTTTGTTTGGGTATTTGTCTCTGTTAGGGTGAAAAGAGAAAGAGAGTTTAATCCAAAAGCTGATGAAACAGCCTCACAAACTGAGATGAGTGAATGGTCATTTATTTAAAAAGTAAAAGCCCACTATCATGTAAAAATATGTCTATATTAGAAGTAAAAGTTAATGAGTTAAAGTGTTTCACTTATGCTACAGTGACGTTTTTCTTTCGATGTTCTGCTTCCCAAAGTAATGTTTGTAGTAAAAATGGTTAAAGTGGCTCTATAATGCTTTTTAGTGCTTTCCCTTTCCTGGAGTGTGTTATTTAGGTTTTTGCGTATATGCATGCTCCGCAACGGCTACATTCCCAAAGTTGTTTGCTTCTATAACGAAGTGTCATCACTTTGTAACACTCCCACTTCTATTGGCTGGCTATTGGAAAAAACATAAAGCACTTTTTTAACATTAAAGCATGTAAACACAATCACATGTCGTAGTAGAGGCACAAAATACAAATATGACCGTGAAAATTAGCATATAAAAGGGCCCCTTTAATAATAAATATTTGATATTTTAGTTTATCACATTTAGAGAATTGTCTCTGTGACCAAACGGAATAGTGCAATAGTTCATGGCATCAAACTGATTATTCTGCCATACCATAATGATAATCAGTATAGAAAACAAAATGTTTTCAATATCATACCTTCAATTCTTATTGGAATAATATATTAGATAATTTTATATATTTACTATTGTGGCTGATAATGAATCAACATTACAGAAATGACCCTGCAATTAGCACCTTATTGTCTAACTATTTGTTTTAATTAAATATCTTAACCCTCCACGGCTAGATCTCTGATCGTGCTTTTAAAATTATCACCTCATAAAAAGCAATTAAACCTTATTTTGTAATGCACAGGTTACACAACACACTCTAAAAAGATAAATATAATCACTTTGACTATCATTTGTACAATAGGAGTTAATGGTGAAAAACATAGAAGGTATCTAATGTGTTTGAGTAAAAAAAAAAATCTTGAGAAAGCTGACATGATTTGAGGATTCATAGTGAAATATGGTACTCATTCTGTTCCTGGGTTGGAACATGTAAACCCCATATTTGTACACAACACAACACAATTCAGTGATTTTTGTCTGAAAGATGGATTCACATTGAAAACAATTAAAATGTTGTATGTAAGGTATAAATGAAAATACATTTAACTGGGGGTGTTACCTCATCTTATCCCAATTATTGTTGTTTCTTTTTGCGATAAGTGGTGCACGGTTTTATACAATAGAGTTTGGAAGAATCTGTTTATGCATTTGTACATGGATATTTGTGATCCAGACGTGAAGGTGCATATATAGGGCATTTACTGAATCGCACCTTAACCGGAATATCAGCCATTATCTGGAATACTGGGAGCATGTAAATGTTGTCATCGGGGGCTTACCGCTTGGTGGTGATTTATAAAGAAAGACAAGCGTTTTCTTTCCATGACTTCCCAGGGAATCTGTGCCCCAGAGGTTAATGAAGTGTGAAGTGTGAAAACTTCCTGAGATGGGAAGAGTTAAATTGTGTTCTCAGATGTTAAAGCTACACTGTCCACATTTATTTGTGTGTGTCAGTTCTTTATAAGTCTTAAATCTGCCAAACATGCCCCATGGGCCATCTGCTAGCTTTTTGGGGCTAATGCCATCTTATGTGTTCCAGTCGATCCACAAAAATTGGTGTATTAACAGGATCTGAGTGAGAATTGGAATTATATTCATGGAATTTACTGGCATTTGTTTCACTGTTCAATGTGAATAACATTACTAACATTGAAAGATTTAACAAGGTACACACCATCTGTATTTTTTATTTTAGATTGGAGCAGAAGTTTGATGTGACTGTAAATGACTGATGAAGATTAACTGTCAGCTAAATGTCAGTCTTACCGTCAGATAAAGGCATTTAACACTTCATTAAACAGATATGGTGGCTGAGTAATATTAATATGATGCTGTGTAAATGATGATAAACTGTCAATAACTCTATCAATAAATGGTTATAGGATTTACAAAAAAATCCCCAATTTAAAGATACAAATGAGAATGTAAACAATTAACACTAATTTAGCTAATTTGGCATTTAAAAGAAAAACTGCATTTAACACTTATATTAACAGTAATCTTGCATTTCACTACCTAAGGATTCTTCTACTAATGATATGAATACATTTAGACATATATCTTTTTGAATGATGTATTTCAACCTAACAGTATGACCTCTATAATGGATACAATATGTGCCTAAGGGAGATTTCCCTAATAGACATTTTAGGTTGCAATTAAAATAGTTCTCATGAAAGGCCTGACATGTCCTCTCAGGCAAGAGTCTCAGACCCGGCACCTTCCTTTCGTCATTAAATTGGTATTGCAAATGTTCTTAGCACATCAAGGCCAAGACCTCAGATCCCACTATTACATGCACATTATTTAATCCTTGGGCTCTCTCTTGTAGTACTGACATGTACATTTTTCTGTCATTAACGCGCCTGTAAGCTCAGGGATGGACCAGACTCAGAGATCCACTTGAGGTCCAGTTTTTCATTTAATGGCCCAGGGGAGGCGGGGATCAACTGGGCCTGAAATGTTACTATAAAAGTGTTCTGTAGAGGAGCATGTTATGGCTCTAGCTGGCCCAATCGATCACATTAGGGCTGAGGAAGTGGCGAGATGTGACAGACCAGAAACATTTCAATACTGACACACTGTGTCTGAGAGCTTCAGGCACACTTCTGAAAAAAAAGTGCCTTGTGTCAATCCTGTAAATGGGTGTGATTAGTCATAAAGGGGTTATTGTGTAGAGGCTGGAAGCAAATTAGAGGTGATAGTGGGACAGAATCAATGCTGTTTACCTCTTGAGGTGTGAGCATATCCATCAGCAGCAGTGAGGATGGCCGAGGATCCCTCCTCCCCAACTCGGTATTGACAGTTTGAGGAGAACCTGTGGAAAGAACATTTTAAGACATAACATTAATTTCTCTGCTATCGATGAGTAGACAGGCTTTTAAAATAAGTGATTAAGAAGGGACGATATAATTAAAGCACTACCCACAGCTTCTTAAGCAGGATGTATAGGCAGTTTAGAGAAGTGCATACATCAAATCCCTTTCTTTAAAGGCATTATCAACAGCACGTTATCGGGTCCTCTCTTTGTGCACAACAAGTAAGACACCAACATGTTTGCAGGTCTGGTTCTTTCTTGAAACACATTTACTTCAAACATTAGATACAAAATAGAAGCACCATTTTCAAGAATGAGAGATGATATTGTGTTCATTAGATCTTAGTTTTGGCAATTTAAATTATATAATTTCTAACTGTACATTGACAATGACTATTGCTTAATGATGACATTGTGACAATCAAATGATCATCAAATGTGATGTTTGACTGGTTCTTTGAATGAACAAGTCATGGTAATAAAAAACCCTTCAACACCATTAGTCCAACACCTATCCGGTGATATATTTCTAGATATAATTTAACTAGATGAGCCAGAGGATGAATTTCATTCAATGCTAAGTGTGAACAATTAGTGATTCTTCAATAAGAACCATCCATTCAGTCATTAGAGGGTAAATGTTCCTTTAAGAGACCTCATATTGCAACCCAGAGAGCAGTCTTCCATTCCTCAGTGGAGGGACAATAACTGCAGTGTGTATAATTGGGCTATATGACTGAAACGGACCTAACGTGTAGTACGTTATAGTTGTACTTCAGAGAGGAAATAAGTTAGCACATATCAACAGAGTAAGAGACTTTGGAGGATTTAACAGAGGTTCAGAAAAGGCTGTGTGCTGTAAACAAAATCAACACTTGAAGGATGGGCTCACATTTTTCCAGCCTTCCTGTCCATACTGGTGATTGCTTACAAAAACGATGTCTAAGTGAGTGAAACAGTATCCAGTTCTCATTCTATATCGATGATCCCTAAAATTAAAATGAAGATGACTGAAACATCTGTCTGCGGATTTTGTCCTCCATCACTAAAATCAATATCACGTTAGTAGGAATCATTACAGCAACCAACAACTCTTATCTTACATGTACAAGTATTGTAGTCTGTCTGTCTGTCTGCCTGTCTGTCTGTCTGCCTGTCTGTCTGTCTGCCTGTCTGTCTGTCTGTCTGTCTGTCTGTCTGTCTGTCTGTCTGTCTGTCTGTCTGTCTGTCACAAAAGCTAACGGCTACCTGTGGCTGGTGAATTTCGATTTTGACCATACCACAAATGTGTGTTGGTAGTCTGTCGTCAGCAGCGACTGGAGAATACACCAAACAAGTCAATCACAAGGAAAGTCACACACTGGGAGCGAGATGACATTAAGGAAATAATAGTATAACTTCCAGCTAAGAGGTGAGCTGACCTAGTTCCAGCCGTAGACTCAGTGTGCCTCAGAGGACGGTTTCTCCTCCGGAGAGAGGTGACTCTGTCCTTGATGGAAGGCAGTCAGTGGCCGCCTCAGCACAACACTAGTTTTTCCTTCAATCAGGCAAGCTGAAATAGAGTATGGGGTTTGAGGATATATATATTTTTTAAATAGACAGGAATATTATTGTTTGTATTATGTACGCTATGTAAAATTATAAGATGTTATCATATCTGGACAAACCAACTCCTGGTATAACTAAGAATATAGCAAATAACCCATCCCCCAAAATATATTAAGAGTTACATGGGACTTTAATAAGAGCTATACTCCATATATAAATAGCATGGTTGGTGTTTCTTGGTTAAGGAATAGATTAAATAGTGTTGTCTGTGTTCTCTAATATTAGCTGCAAACGTTAGCATGTCCAGCTTACTATGTTAGAGAGTAGGCTAACTTTAGCCTCTCTGTATTTGGCATGTTAACAGTAAAACCCCAGCAAATGTTATTCAAGTAATGCTAAATGTAGTATTGCCAGACACAGTGATTTGTCTTAAATCTAGAACCCCTTTCTCCTTTCAGGTAAAAGTAGCTCTGCACTACTATAATAACAAGGCTGCTTCTTTATTTACATGTTTTTTTATAACGCCTTCAGCAAAATACCGTCAGCTTTTAGCAAAATACCCTACAGTAAGCGCATATTTATACCACTTTTACAAGACTCTAGTTTTAAATCAATTCCACTTGATACATTAGAAAGTCGGCAAGCTTCTTTAACGCCTTCTTTAATGAGGCCAACATTAGCCTACTCAGCTAGTTAGTTAGAACTGCTAAACCATGCTTGCCACGCAGTTGTTATTTCAATTGACAAAATCCACAGTTACTGGCAGGAAGTGATACATCTGCTTTTGTCTATCTCTGTAAGATCCATGATGATTGTTTTGAAAATGACTAAGACTTAACGGAAAGATCAAAGAAACTGACAGGTGTAGCTACTGTAACTCAGGGGGCGGGGCTTATACATGGTCAATTAAAAGGTTGAGAGAGTTTTCATCTCTTGTTCTTCCTCAGAGAATAAACATGTATAATTTAGTCATAAAATGTAAGCCGTATCATTGCTTGTGTGTAGCCTTACTGGAACATACATCATATTACTCTGTTGAGTAATTGACTTGTATTTCTCATGGGGGTGAGCAACGGTAGTTTCACATCCTCATCAGATTGAGTTCTCAACGGAGTCTTGTGTGGTCATGTTTCAAGCAATTTTCAATATTGTTTTAGTCAAGATGCCTGCTGTGTCACTTCTAAACAACTGTTTAGAAGTTAAATTACTTGGCAAATGTAATTCCCAGTATCATTAAAAGCACAGTTAATTTTGAAAAATAATTGTCTGTTCTGTCATAGATCTTCCAGCATGTGTGCAAATTAAAGATATCCTCTCCTACAAAAAGTGCTTTCCCATTAATGAACAGAACATGAGATGAGAAAATGATTCCTTGAATTCTCTGAGCAGATAATGATTCTCATCTTTATCAGCGGTTTATCTTCTAAGGTCAAGATTAAAGTGAAAAGTGATGTGAACCCCCAGTGCCTCCAATTAAGAAGAGAGAAGGAGAGAGCGGAGGTGGATCCTGCTACATTACTCTGCTTTCTGCTCCCTGAAGTATCCCAGAGAAATAGAAAACAACACAATTAAATTATGACACCTGACATGTAGACCTCACATCAGTGTGAATCATAATGGACTAACCACTGAAAGTGAGATCCTGTCAGACGATTAATGTGATCACACACATTAGCACCTTTCTTACTTGACATTTCTTGATGGTTTTTCTTGTCTTGATAAAGATTAGGATAGGATAAATGTGTATAGAAACTGTATAGTTGGAGCTTAAAGAAAAAACAACAACATGATATGTTTTCATGTTGTATCTATTATGTAATTTTCTCGTTTTACAAGAGCAAACCCTTAGGAGGTATACCAATTGCTTATGGGCAGAAGTAGCCTTGTCTTTCTGTTCCTACTGGGCAATCACTGTGTTTTCACACCAACTCTATCGATCTATCTAAGAATCTTATATTAGAAAAGCTTAACTTATTCATAGTATTACTATATTTTTTATAATTTTTTTATGTTATTATAGTTTTCTTAAAATAGTTCTCTATCTGTGTTTTAAATGTTTGTTTTACTTTTATGTATGCACCACGACACCAAGTCAAATTCCTCGTACATGTCAACCTACCTGATAATAAACCTGTTTCTGATTCTGATATATATTTTTTAAAGAAATACTAAAGCACAAGGAAAAGCTTCTTAGGTTTGCGTGGAATCATTAGAGAAAAACCGTTGGCACAAGAAACATTGAATATCAATAGTCAAGATAAATATCAGACAAGCCTTTGATTATTTTCATAATTGTAGATTTTTTTGTAAGATAAGTTGCTGTGAATAGCAGTGGTTCTGAGTTTGAGCCTGCTAGCCAGCTGTGTGTTAGCATTTCCTCATCTTTGCTTGCAAACAAATATAAACCATACATTGTAGGTTAATTGGTGATTCTATTGACTTTCTGCCAGCCCTATTGTGCGTCCAACCTCTCAGTTAATGTCAGCTGTCTAAAACCTCTTTGCAAGCAGGTGTGGATGGAGGGACAGGTGTTGCCCCGGACAGGACATTTATCTTTGTAAGGATGCTATTAAGACCATAATATAATATGTATATTATATAATGGGACAAGTTATATGATTGTACGCTAACTGAATTTGATGATTGATAAACATAAATCAAATAAGAAAACGTTCTAACATCTTAAGCATAGAACAGGAGCATACATATTTCAGTTTACTCCATGGTGCAAGGGTTTCCATTAAATATAACCTCTAATTATAGGCTTTTTCAAACATGCTGTGGCTGGTAATGATTTTTTTCGTAAGGAAGGAAAAGAAGCTTACAGTGTTTTACAAGCAGGGGTGCTACTCAAAAAACCTGCATGCTCTGACAAGAT
Organism: Pseudochaenichthys georgianus; assembly: GCF_902827115.2. NCBI lineage: Eukaryota > Metazoa > Chordata > Actinopteri > Perciformes > Channichthyidae > Pseudochaenichthys > Pseudochaenichthys georgianus. The sequence goes on from NC_047510.2 coordinate 12,253,643, forward strand.
GTCCCCCCTCACCCTGTTATCGTATAACAGTAGAGTATCACCTTAACAGTACCCTTCACCTCGGGTTCTTATTAAGAACACTCACTGCATTTTCATGAGACCCACTACCTGTGCCCCAAATTAAGACTTTCAACAGCAGGAAATAGACGCCTAGAGCAGCTCCCCCCTCTGAGAGGTTGAAGGAGCTTTCAATCAAATGATGGAGGGGAGTTGTGACCATGTATATTTGAATGTGTACCCAATCCAATACCTTATAACTACACCACATTAATAGATTGTCAGTCCACAGCACCAGCTGATTAATTTTAGGTTGCAATTCAGCTGCAAATCTTAAGGTATATAATACATACTTTTTTTGGCATTAGGATTTTATCTCAAAGCAAAACATGACCAATACATTTTAATATTTGAGACCAATACAACATTAGAGTGAACTGCAGTTGCATCTGTCAAATGAAGCTCAGCGTAAATTCTTTCAGGAAGACTGGTATACATTCACTCCGCATGTAAGGATCTACAGTCTGCCTCCTTATTTTCCCCTTCTGTGTTTGTTTTTGTCTGTCTGTCTTCCTGGCTGGGCGTGGCTGACCTAATTCCGATTCCCGCCAACTCACCTCCTCAGCTGCTGCTCATCTCTCTGGTTACAACTAGTCACCTACACCTGCATATATACCAGCGACGTGCAGTCAGGGGAGGCAGAGCCTTACCTGTCATACTCCAATGTAACGGAAAAACAACTAAAGAAAAACTAAATAGTAATAATAATAAAATATCTCCACTGATCTGTGTTGTAAATGTGATTTATGTATGATTCCAATCGCTTTTTATAGTCAAAATCAGCAAATTTGCCAAGCTCCGCTACAACTGCGGGTAGCGATGAGAAGTGAGGCAGGGACGAGCTCTGCCTCTCGTAAGCCCACAGTAACTGGCTGGAGCGCGGGCACTAATTTAACGCGGGCACTTATTTTGTGAGCGCGCTCAAGCCAGTTACTGTGGGGCAGGGGTAGCCAACACGGTGCCCGCGGGCACTCAGTCGCCCGCAGGGGCAACGTGAGTCGCCCGCGGGGCATGTTCTAAAAATAGCTCGCCAAGCAAATCCGAAATGTATAAAATACACAAAACAAAAAAGGAAATGTAATTAAAAGTATCTATGACAATGACAATGAATATCGACCAATCACGTTCTTGCTTGATTTGCGGAACCAGCGTTGCAGTCGGGAAGAAAAGCAATGTGGCACCTCCCCGCTGATTTTCCTTCTGGCAGAATCTACACAACACATCAGCCCCATTGAACACAGCCTAGTCATGCCAGCCTACACAGCACATGAGGGGCAGAGTTTTACTCTGTGTGTTGTGACTTGCATATATATTTATTCCACTTGACGCACACTCACGCATGGCGTAATCTCCACTGAGGACAGGGGGATTTTTTCGAAATCCCGTTTGTGTCCCTCCACTTTACAAATATGGTTTTTTTGTTTTTTTTTAACGCAAGCCGTCATCGCCACGGATGAGCACACAGCCTCTGTGAGCGAGCGAGACAGAGGGAGAGAGAGAGAGCGAGAGAGCTAGGGAGAGCACACTTTTATCTATTTAATATAGATAAAGTAAGAAATCATTCCAATGTGTACTATAGGACATTACAAAAAACTGTTTAAAAGGGGAATGATTAGTAAAATATGCATAAATAAAAAGAAATAATGCTAACATAAGATAAGAATAAACAAGTTTAAATGATTTGTTATTGGTTGTGTATACAGCTCCCTTTCATGAGTGTTGAGAGTTGTATCCATAAATTCATTTTGTGCTCAAAGTGCACCAGATTGATGCATTTCACTTCAACATTTTAAAAAACATCTTCCCGGGGGTGCATGCCCCCGGACCCCCCCAGAGGAGGTGAGGACCCCCCTAGAGGATGTGATGCCCACCTCCAAATAAAGCAGGTTAAAATAATGAAATTGCATACATTTTTTTTAGTGAACACTGAAAATGGGTCCCACAGACCCAAACAGCACACAAAGGTTAAAGGTCAGCATATAATAATGTTAAAATGTGCTAAATATATACACTGCATAAAACAAAAAAAAGAGGAGTAAAAGTAGCCCTCGACTTGTTTTATTTTTTTAAAGTAGCCCTCATCCTAAAAAAGGTTGGTGACCCCTGCTGTGGGGTAAGGTGAGGCACAGATGAGATCTGCCTCACCTCAGAATGCGTCACCCGACAGAGACTGGCTGGAAAGCGGGCCCTAAGCGCATGCCTGCGCCATCTCACTGTATGTCACCAATGTAATGTTTGTAGATCCCTTTATTACATTTATCCTCGCCATCCATAGTCTCTAAATAACTTATTTCACGTATATATGATATTTAGGCTCGCTGGTCTCATCATACAACGGCAATGAAAAAAGCACCAGGGGAGGCAGCCATAAGCTCTGCCGCACTGAAGGGGGCGACGCACGTGAGCCCACAGTTTCTTGATGCTATTGTTATTATACGCAGAGACGGTAGACGCAAACAACAAACTAGACTTTTGAAACTAGAGGAAGATAAGGAGGACTTTTACAAAAAAGTAAGAGATTGTTGTCCAGAAGGATAGCATGGACTTCATCTTCAAGTCAAGGTAAGACCACAATTGTAATGAAAATGGGATCTTACTAAGAAAGAACAATCCAATATTTAGATGTTGGGTATCCTTTTGTTGAACGGCCTGTTTAAAATGAATCGAAGCATCAGACTAAAAAAGCTTTTGAAAATAACCGAATATTTCAATTAAGGTAAAAATATAATATTTGTAAATCTGACTCTGAAAGAGTCAGTGCCTCACCAGCCATGAACCTCACCGCACGTCACTGATATATACCCGGTTTCTTCATCCAGTATTCACCAGTTCGTCGTCTAAACACATTGGTAAACTTCTTGGTCTCTTAGCTTAGCTTAAACCTATCTCCAGTGTTCTTGTTTGACTTACCTTATGCTCTCTCTGTCCAGTATCCATCAACCTGCTCCTCTGCCTGCTGCGTCCAGCCACCATCCCTCCAGCTGTGTTCCTCGTGCTTCCCCCCTCTCCAGTTCCTGTCAGCTCACTTTCACGAAGCCTAGATCCCTGACTTCAGACGTCCGCTCCAGCTCTGAAGACAATCTCCGGACCTGGACTAGTAGGATTATCAATCCCCGCTTCAATTAAATCTCAAATCTGTTTTTGGACATTAAACCCTTTTGGCTTCATAACTTCTGTCTCATCTCGTCAGTGTTTAGTATTGTGGGTTTACTCCTGTAGCTCTCGGAGAGCGTAACAGTATGAACTGGTCAATAATGGACCCCTCTGACACTGGATCGGATCCCTCCGCTGTTCAGCACGCTCTGTCTCATCAGGGAAACCTTCTGGGCCAACATGAACAGATGATCCGAGCTTTAGTTGACAGCAATCAGTCCATGGCACTTCACATCTCGAACCTTGCTGCCCAGATCTCAACCCTGACGTCTTCTGCTGCAATACCTGCCACCTCCAATCCTCTTCAGGATTCTACTCCATGTCGGGATTTCCCCATCGCTGACCCTGAGCCTTTCCATGGAGAGGTGGAGAAATGCAGAGGATTTATTTTTCAATTTATTTCGATTTATTTCGCCAGTGCCCCTTGTCCTTTTCTTCTGAGGTGACTAAGATTAACTATGTGTTGAGTTTGCTTCGTGGCAAGGCATTAACCTGGGCCGAAGCATTGAGTACTTCTGTGGATTGCGACACTCTTTCCTTTGGAGTTTTTTCTGAACACCTGTCCACTGTTTTTGATCACCCCGCCTACTCTGGCTCAGCTGCTAATCGTCTGCTAAATTTACAACAAGGGACTCGAACCGTGGCAGATTACTCTATCGAGTTTCGCACACTGGCGGCAGAAGCCCGATAGGACGAGGCGGCTCTAAGCGCAGTGTTTGTTAGGGGGTTAAAGGATCAACTGAAGGATGAGCTGGCTGCAAGAGATGAGCCTGCCGACCTCCAATCCTTAATCTCCTTGGTGTCTCGTCTCGACAGCCGGCTGCGGGAGCGCCGTGCGGAGCGAACGCAGCGTTCACCTTTTGTTTTTCCAAGTAAACCAAACTTCTCATAACAGTATGTCTGGCTTCACTTCGCCACCTCGCGTGCCCACCTTTGCTAAGGAGGAAGCAATGCAGTTGGGACGTGTTGGACTATCTCCTGAGGAACACCTTCAACGTTTGAGGTATGGAGAGTGCCTGTATTGTGGCAAATTGGGGCATATCCTTGCTGGCTGCCCTGTCCGCCCAAACGCAGGGTCTCGTCAGTGAATTTGGGGGTCCTGACGATTCCACAACCTACCCCTATTGTAGATCCCAACCTTGCGCCGTTTTCTCATTCCTGCCAGACTTTGTGCTAACACTCAGACTTTGCCCCTCTCTGCCCTCATTGACTCTGGAGCAGAGGACAGTTTTGTGGACCTTGAACTTGCCAAGCAGCTGGGTCTCAACTTGGAAACATTACAGGAACCTATGACTGCTTATGCCCTAAATGGTCAAAGCATTTCGAGGGTTACACAGCAGACACAACCTGTAACCCTGTTTATTTCTGGAAATCACAGAGAAGTGATCCAACTAAAGGTTATTTCCGCCCCTGCTACCCCTTTGGTTCTTGGTTACCCATGGCTTCACACTCACAATCCGCATATTGATTGGGCTGGAGGTAGAATCATTGAATGAAATCAGTTGTGCCACCTTAACTGTTTACAGTCTGCTGTGCCTCCCGTCCCTGTTAACCCTATGTCTGTTCCATGTGTCTTAGCTGATGTAGACTTATCCGGCGTTCCTGAGGTTTACCACAACCTGAGTGGGGCCTTCAACAAGGACAAGGCTCTCTCTCTCTCCCTCCTCATCGTCCCTATGATTGTCCCATCGATCTGCTTCCTGGGGCTCCTTTACCAACCAGCAGACTCTATAACCTGTCCCGGCTAGAGAGAGAGGCCATGGAGAAATACATCGGTGACTCCCTGGCTTCAGGTATTTTTCGTCGTTCTTCCTCCCCTCTGGGTGCGGGGTTTTTCTTCCTGGACAAGAAGTATAAATCACTCCGACCCTGTATTGACTTTCATGGGTTAAATAACGTAACAGTTAAAAACAAGTACCCACTTCCCCTGATAAACTCTACTTTTGTGCTTCTCCAAGGTGCCACCATCTTCTCAAACCTCGACCTCAGAAATGCATACCACCTGGTTTGAATCCACCAAGGAGATGAGTGGAAGACAGCCTTTAACACCCCCCTTGGTCACTTTGAGTATCTTGTCATGCCCTTTGGACTCTCTAATGCCCCAGCTGTTTTCCAGGCCCTAGTTAATGATGTCTTGCAAGATTTTCTCAACCGGTTTGTTTTTGTGTACCTGGATGACATTTTGATCTTTTCCGAGAGCCTGGAGGAACACCAGAATCATGTCAGTCAGGTTCTACAGAGGCTGCTTGAGAACATACTGTACGTCAAAGCTGAGAAATGTGAGTTTCACCAGGAACGGGTCAGTTTCCTTGGATACATCATCAGGCAAGGCAAGTTGGAGGCAGATCCTGGAAAGATTCAAGCTGTCACTGAGTGGCCTGTCTTCACAACTCGGAAATAGTTGCAGAGGTTCCTGGGTTTCGCCAACTTCTATCGCCGGTTCATCAAGAACTATAGCAAGGTTGCAGCTCCACTCTCCAGTCTCACATCTATCAAAGTCAAGTTCTCCTGGACATCAGATGCTAACAATGCTTTTCTTAGACTCAAGCCCCTGTTCATTTCTGTCCCCATTCTCATCCAGTCGGACTCAAGCAAGCAGTTTGTGGTTGAGGTAGATGCATCAGACATCGGGGTTGGCGCTGTTCTGTCTCAGACTGCTGGACCAAACAATAAGCTTCACCCATGTGCTTTCTTCTCTCGCCGTCTTTCCCCAGCTGAGAGAAATTATGATGTGGGCAACAGAGAGCTGCTGGCGGTGAAGATGGCGTTGGAGGAGTGGCGACACTGGCTCGAGGGCAGCGAGCAGCCATTCCTTGTTTGGACTGACCACAAGAACCTGGAGTACATCCAGTCAGCTAAACGGCAACACTCCCGGCAGGCCAGGTGGGCCCTCTTCTTTGGTCGATTCAACTTCTCTCTTACATATCACCCTGGTTCCAAAAATACCAAGCCCGATGCCCTGTCCAGGTCGTTCTCGTCTGAGGGACCAGTCACCTCTTTTGACTCAATTCTCCCCCAGAGTTGTGTGGTGGGTGCCCTCACCTGGCACTGGATTTTGTCACGGGCCTACCTCCCTCACAAGGTAACACAACAATTCTAACTGTTGTTGACCGTTTCTCAAAATGTGCCCATTTTGTAGCCCTGCCCAAGCTCCCTCAGCCCTGGTGACCTCCCAACTTCTCACCAAGCATGTATCCTGTCTGCATGGAATCCCGGCTGACATTGTCTCCGACCGTGGCCCTCAATTCACCTCCCAGGTTTGGAAGACTTTTTGTCATTCTCTTGGTGCATCGGTCAGTCTAACTTCTGGTTATCATCCCCAGTTAAACGGCCAAACTGAAAGGGCCAATCAGGATCTGGAATCTGCTCTTCACTGCTTAGCCAACCGGAATTATTCAACCTGGAGCTCCCATCTACCCTGGGTTGAGTATTCCCACAATTCCCTCACTTCTTCAGCTACTGGTGTCTCTCCATTCGAAGCCTCCTCAGGGTACCAACCACCCCTGTTTCCTGAAGAGGATAATGAGTTGGCAGTTCCATCCGTCCAGCAACATGTTTTTCGTTGCCGTACAATTTGGAGGGACACTCGCTCAGCTCTCCTTCGGACTTCCGCCAGAAACCAGAGGTCTGCCAAACGTCACAGACATGTCGCTCCCCCCACGCCCCTGGACAATCTGTTTGGTTGTCTTCAAAGGATATCCCCCTCCTTACCGAGTCTAAGAAGTTGTCCCCCCGGGTTTATTGGTCCCTTCCCCATTGAGCGCATCATTAACCCCTCTGCTGTCCGCCTGAAGCTTCCCAGAACCATGAAGATCCATCCCACTTTTCATGTGTCCCAGATCAAGCCAGTTCACACCAGCGACCTGTGCTCTCCAACCGTTCCCCCTCCTCCCCCCCGAGTCATCGACGATCATCCTGCCTACACCGTGCGTCGACTCATGGATGTCAGGCGCCAGGATAGGGGCTTGCAGTACTTGGTTGATTGGGAGGGTTACAACCTTGAGGAACGTTGCTGGGTTCCCCGCTCACGCATCATGGACCCTGTCATGGTGAGGGAGTTCCACAGGGCACATCCTGACAAGCCTGGTGGTCGCCAGGAGGCTCCCGTTGAGCTTTATTCAGCCTCTGATCTACAGTCTGCCTCCTTCTTTCCCCCTTCTGTATTTGTTTTTGTCTGTCTGTCTTCCTGGCTGGGCGTGGTTGACCTAATTCCGATTCCCGCCAACTCACCTCCTCAGCTGCTGCTCATCTCTCTGATTACATCTACTCACTTACACCTGCATATATACCCGGTTTCTTCATCCAGTATTCACCAGTTCGTCGTCTAAACACATTGGTAAACGTCTTGGTCTCTTAGCTTAGCTTAAACCTATGTCCAGTGTTCTTGTTTGACTTACCTTATGCTCTCTCTGTCCAGTATCCATCAACCTGCTCCTCTGCCTGCTGCGTCCAGCCACCATCCCTCCAGCTGTGTTCCTCCGTGCTTCCCCGCTCTCCAGTTCCTGTCAGCTCACTCTCACGAAGCCTAGATCCCTGACTTCAGACCTCCGCTCCAGCCCTGAAGAGAATCTCCGGACCAGAGGCCTGTATTACTCCGGCTTTCCGGTCCTATGACGCTGGTTCTCTTTTTAGCGGGCTAGATCTCCATGGGAACTTATGCTGTGCGGCTAACCTGCTCCGGAGCAGGTTAGGTTGCAGGCTGAGAGATCAACTCAGTGAAAGCACCGCCTGCTGACCAATCAGAGCTCAGTGTGCGGAGTTTAAAGCGATCAAGTCATATTACAGGAGGAGAAAGGAAATACAGAAAAGCTGCTGTTGCAGGAAAGACGGCCGGCAAAAATCACCGACTGTGTGAACGTGAACATTAATAGAATATCACCTCCATCTTCAGAGCAATCTGACTATTATAAAATTAGCGTTAAGAAAGCTTACTTAAATATCTGCCACAACATAAGTAACCGGATCAGAGTACATTAAGTACAGTCCGCGGGCGGCATATCACATCAAAATGTATCATATATTTCCGTATCTGAGTCAGCTGAGCCGTATGCCTATCTGGCCGTGCAACACTCACAGTGTCACATACTGTACGCAGAAGTATTATTTTAAGCAACCCATTAAGTTGACGAAACACTCGAGTCAAATGTAATTAAAGTCAGATCCACTGGTGTTTTAGACGGGGCAGTGATATGATAAACCTGTTAATGTACGCATTCAATTCAATTTGCCAGCTGTATTCACCTTGCAGGTGCAGCTCTGTGGCTTTTATCCTGGATAAAGTGTTTAAGTCATGGATGTTTAAAGTTTATCTTCTTCATATTTGACTAGTATTAACGTTCACTTTTCATTCAGGAAGTATGACGCTGCGCTGTCAGTGCGCTTCTCCATGTTTGTGATTGGTCGAATGCTCCAAATACCACCCCTTTCATGTGAACGCGCACCTAACTAGATAGGACACGGCTGGCTTGAGCGATCCACTTGATAACCAGCGTCGTAGTATAGTTTAGCGACAGCGTGTATGTTTTGGATTAGGCCAACCGGCTTACTCAAACATATCCAGGTTAGGAAAATCCAGCTTCGTAGTACAGGCCTCTGGACTAGTAGGATTATCAATCCCCGCTTCAATTAAATCTCAAATCTGTTTTTGGACATTAAACCCTTTTGGCTTCATAACTTCCGTCTCATCTCGTCAGTGTTCAGCATTGTGGGTTCACTCCTGTAGCTCTCTGAGAGCGTAACACCACAGCTGCTTATAATCAGCTCATCACAGGATTTCTGTTAACCTTTTACATTCACCTCAATCTCAGCAGCCAATCATCGTGCTGCAGCCAAACTTTAAAATGGTTCTCCTCTCTCCTGTGGTCAGCTGTGATTTCAGGCGTTCATGCTAACGACGTGGTGGTGCAAACCGTGCTTGCTTTCATGGTCATACGATCCCCTCTATCTGGTACTTCAATATTAGACCTCACTCAGCTAATGTCTCGGTGTTTTCCGTCAAGCATAAGGAATGGATGCAATATAAACAACTTATGCTCAATGTAGTCTTGCAGCGTATGTCTCTCACAGCAATGAGTCACTCACTCAGCACACGGTTTAATCATCTGCAGAATACTTTCTTGCATTACATTATTCATTTAATCAGCACTTCTCCAGAACGGTTCACACACAAACACCCAAAGCCGGAAGACGTGAGGAGAGGACGCTGGCGCTTGTTTGTTCGCCGCTTCTCCTACGCCTCAGAGTTTTTATCTGCTTTTAAGCTATTTTATCTGCTTTTAAGCTATATGGCTAAACTTGAGTCTGTTTAACAAGTGCTTTTATATCTTAAACCTCGTGATTATTGACGGTTTTGGACCTGACACTGTCGGGACTCACCTGCTGTATCGCCCAAATTCGCCGACTATCTCCGGCTGACTGCTTGCCTCTCTCCCGCTACTACTGTGATAGCAGGCGGACTCCCAATCCTCTGTTTCATTCCCAGACGCGAGGTATACTATCGGGATAGCCTTCCAGCTGTCTCGTTGCTGTTAGCCCTCTGCTAAGCACCGCTACCAAACTTCTTCGGCGCCCGACCTGTTGACATGTTGAGGTTTTCTATTCCCCAACTCCTGAGCTTCAACCACTCCAACGCTCCAACCGGCACCTCAGTCATTAAACAACTTGGACTTCTTCGTCGGCCTCGCTATATCCACCGAAGCCCAAGAAGAAGACAAACTGTATATTCCCAGCACGGAGTTGCAGATATTCCATCCATCCACTCTGTCTGCCGTCGTGTCGCACATCTGACGCGTCATCAGAGCCCGTTCATGGCGGGGTCAAATCGCGCCAGAAACATCGCGAGACCGCTGCATGAATACACGGAGAGCATCGCGAGATCGCCACACACGAAGGAGTCTGGAAAACGTGGAGTGGATTACAGCCTACTCCGGCCCCTACAGAGATTCACCACATCTTCCAAAGCCAAAATAGAACTTCTGAATACACAATCCCTCAGTAATAAAGCATCCTTCATTCATGACCACATCACTGATGAGAAAATGGACTTCATGTGCCTCACGGAAACCTGGCATCAGCCAGAGGTTTACTCCACCCTCAATGAAGCTTGCCCTCCTGGCTACAGCTACTTGGAGAAAGCCCGCAGCACTGGTCGTGGTGGAGGCCTAGCTGTCATCTACCGAAAGGAATTGGAACTGTCACTCCTGGCCCTGCCTGTATTGTCCTCTTTTGAATGCCTTGCATTTAAATGTAAACCCCCCTTTGCCCTGACAATACTTCTGATCTACCGGCCACCCAAACCCAACTCAGCCTTCATCCCAGAGATACAAGACCTTCTCACTACGCTATGCACAACCTCTGGCAATATTATCATACTTGGAGATTTTAATATTCACGTCGACTCCCCCTCCTGCCACTTTGGCACTGAGTTTCTGCTACTTCTGGACTGCCTCAATCTGACACAGCATGTTAATGTCCCCACACACGCCAAGGGCCACACGCTCGACCTGGTCATCACAAACTCCGCCCCCATCAGCAATCTGCTAGTGTATGACTTGGGGGTGTCTGACCACAAGACCATCTCTATGGAGCTCTCTTTCCAATCCCCACTCAGCAGCCCAAACGCCAAATCCGCTTCAGGAACCTGAGGAACATCAACCCGGACACCATGACCCTGGACCTCCAGCATCTTTCTTCCGCCAACTTCTCATCAGTAAGTGAGTCAGTTGCATATACAACCAGTCCCTTAAGAGTCTCCTTGATCTGCACGCCCCCCTCAAAACCAGGATGGTCACCTTCTCGCGCTCAGCCCCTTGGTACACCGGCGAACTGCGGAGAATGAAGACAGCTGGGCGTGTCCTTGAGCGGCGGCTCAAGGCCTCAGGACTCACTGTTCACCGGTTAGCCTATCATGAACACCAGAAGGCCTATGCACAGTCCCTCAGAGATGCACGGTCCCAGTACTACTCCTCCCTCATCAACAACAGTACTGGAAACTCCAAGCAACTCTTCTCCACCATAAACCACCTCCTCAAACCCCAAAGTCCTCTACACTCCGACTCCAATGAGAAGCAGTGTGGCAACTTTGCCGCCTTCTTCACTAACAAAGTTGATACTATCCGCTCCCTCCTCTCTAGCCCCTCTGTACCTCCAGTTACGACTGCTGACCCACAGCCTGAGACAACCCAGCCTCTTCGCTGTTTCACGGACATCTCTCAGCGAGAGGTTGAGGGCATCGTTAGGAGGATGAAGCCCTCCACCTGTGTCCTGGACCCCCTTCCGTCAGCTCTTGTAAAATCGTACATCTGTTCCATGAGCCCCATGATCACTAAGATTGTAAACCTCTCACTCCAGGCTGGCCATGTCCCCTCTGCCCTAAAAACCGCTGTCATCAAACCTCATCTCAAAAAACCCTCCCTTGACCCGGGAGTGCTAGCTAACTACAGACCCATTTCCAACCTTCCTTTTCTATCAAAAGTGCTGGAAAAACTAGTTGCTGCTCAGCTCCAGGACCACCTAAACTCCAACAACTTATTTGAGAAGTTCCAGTCTGGTTTCCGCTCAGGCCACAGCACAGAAACTGCCCTGGTCAGGGTCACCAACGACCTGCTGATGACGGCTGATGCTGGCTCTCCCTCTCTCCTCATCCTCCTCGATCTCACTGCAGCTTTCGACACCGTCGATCACGGCATCCTCCTCCATCGTCTGCACTCCACCATCGGACTCTCTGACTCTCCCCTTGACTGGTTCAGATCTTACCTCACCGGGAGAACAGAGTACGTCTCCTTGGGCGAGGCAGAGTCGGGTACCCACAACATCACCTGTGGTGTCCCTCAAGGATCAGTTCTCGGCCCCACCCTCTTCACACTCTACATGCTCCCCCTTGGCTCTATCATCAGCCGACATGGAGTATCATTCCATTGCTACGCTGATGACACCCAACTGTACCTCAGGATCAACCCTACCTCCTCTGCAGCCCTGCCTTCACCCACACTCACTGCCTGCCTGGAGGAGATACAGGCGTGGATGAAGCAAAACTTCCTGAAACTCAACAGCTCCAAGACCGAAGCCATTATAGTTGGCACCCCACACCAGGTTCGGTCATCCACCATCACCACCATCACCTTCTCCGGCCAGGACATTACCCTCTCCTCAATAGTCACCAACCTGGGTGTTAAAATGGACGCCCATCTGACCTTTGAGGCCCACATTAAACAGCTGTGCAAGAACTCCTTTTATCACCTCAGGAACATCGCCAAACTCCGCCCCACACTCACTCTGTCTGATGCCGAAAAGCTGGTCCATGCCTTTGTCTCCTCCAGGCTGGACTACTGCAATGCACTCCTCATCGGGATCCCTAACAAAAGCATCCAGAAGCTCCAGTACATCAGAACAGCGCTGCTAGGATCCTGATGAGGGTGCGCAAATATGATCACATCACCCCCATCCTTAAAGCACTACACTGGCTACCCGTGGAACTGAGGATCGAATTCAAGGTCTCCGTCCTCACCCACCAGTGTGTCCATGGAACTGCCCCTCCCTACCTCAAGGAACTCCTCACCCCCCATACCTCCTTGCGGACCACCCGTTCCAGCAACTCCAATTTCCTCAAACCCCCCAGGACTAAGCTCCGTACTATGGGAGACCGGGCCTTCTGCTCGGCTGCTCCCAGCCTGTGGAATGCTCTCCCCGACCAAATGAGAGCACCACAGACCGTGGAGGCTTTTAAAAAAGGCCTCAAAACCCATCTCTTCAAAAGAGCCTTTGCCTAGACCTTTTTATCACCCTTTTATTTATTTTTTATTTTTGTATTGCTTTTTTATTAATTCTACCGTGTTGTGTAATGTTTATTTATACTGTTCATGCTCACTACTTGTAGCACTTCGGGATTTGAATTCAAATATGAAGTGCTTTATAAATGGAACCCATTATTATTATTATTATTATTATTATCTATTTGTATCCCTGTCCTGTACATTCTCTGTTTTTATAATGATTCTCTGTTTTTATATTATCTCTTATTCTCCTGCTTATGTGTGTAACCACGCGCCTGCTATCCGCACCGTAGCCTACTGGCTAATACAACAAAAACAAAAACTCTAAACTCAGGTTTAGAGTTTTTCTCAGGTATGCATAACTGATGGTGTATGGTGTATCACATCTTTCTCTGCTATTGGTTTCCACATGCTTCTCTCACTTTTCCCAGCAGACTGCCTGAGCGATCAGAAGTCTCGCAATAGCAGTAGACTGCCTGAGCGTTCAGAAGTCTCGCAATAGCAGCAGACTGCCTGAGCGATCAGAAGTCTTGCAATAGCCAGCAGACTGCCTGAGCGATCAGATGTCTTGCAATAGCCAGCAGACTGCCTGAGTGATCAGAAGTCTTGCAATAGCAGCAGACTGCCGGAACGATCAGAAGTCTTGCAATAGCAGCAGACTGCCGGAACGATCAGAAGTCTTGCAATAGCAGCAGACTGCCCGAGCGATCAGAAGTCTTGCAATAGCAGCAGACTGCCCGAACGATCAGAAGTCTTGCAATAGCAGCAGACTGCCCGAGCGATCAGAAGTCTTGCAATAGCAGCAGACTGCCCGAGCGATCAGAAGTCTTGCAATAGCAGCACTGCCCGAGCGATCAAAGGTCTTGCAATAGCAGCAGACTGCCCGAGCGATCAGAAGTCTTGCAATAGCAGCAGACTGCCTGAACGATCAGAAGTCTTGCAATAGTCAGTATCACCCTATCTATTTTTCTTCTCTCTCCCTGCACTTTCCGTCTAAACCTTGCTTGTTTCCCAGTTTAGACTCGGCGCATCATGTAAGGTAAGTACATGCCCACATTCAGCGCAGCGCTACTATCATATCACTCACGGATATTATTGTAATGATTCATTGCATCACATCATTCATCATTCGTTGTTGGGGGTTTCTCGTTTCCTAGTCGGCTTCTCCTCCCCCTAAATCCATCACAGCACTATGGGGTTATCGCCAACGTATACTGTGTATTGTCCCTCGTCCACACGGCAACAAATATGTTATCACTTTACGAACTAAGTCTCTCTGATTAATGAAGTCAGCGCAAGCTCTTCAGGAAGAAACTCTCTTACACTCTCATTCACATGTCGTCAGCTGCCGTCAGACAGTACAAGCTAACAGCCGACCCGGCTAAAATAACTGGATGGCCTACCTGCCTGTTAGCTTTCCATCTCGTGCACAAACTTATCTCCTGACCTCATTGGTCATGTCCGTGTGTGATGGAGGAGGGGCTCTGTAAGGAAGTGGCAGATTTTTTCCGGCTGTATATTTTCAAATTCTAGCGCACTCGAGCTGGTTTCTCCACAATTACCTACCCCACCTTTAAGTAACAATGAGAACATCTTTTAAGAACTCTGTAGTGATCACTAATTAACTAGGTTACATCATTCACTCGGATGGAGCTATGGGTTGGGAGGTATTGTTTTATGCAGGAACACATATGATGTTGACTACTTATTGTGTGCCCTTCTTTCTCTTTGCTTCCCAGGCTTCAAGCCGACAACATGTGCTTTAATGCTTCTTAATAAAGCCAACTTTGCATCTTCGATGCACCACCTCCGACTCATTAATTTATAAATCAACATCACATTTTCTGAACTTTCTTATAAATACGTTTTGGAAAACTTCATAAAATTGCTTTTGTCAAAGCCACGGTCATGACACGCCCTCAAACGAGAATACCCCGGTGGGAGACTTCCTGTTCCTCTTTGCAGCGATTCTGCGGCAGTTGTACATGTGCCTGCTTCTGAACTACTTCAGGAAAATACCTCTGTTAAAACTATTCCCTACTACTTTATAACCCAGCGGTTATGTAAGAGTAAGTTCCATGCCATCACAGTAACCCATCCTATACAATTAACCATTGTTGTTCTCTACCATCCACCAGGCGCCTTGGGGGACTTCTTGGAGGAATTAGATAATCTCCTCTCACACATCCTTGAAACTGGCCCTCCCACTGTACTTCTCGGAGACTTCAACCTCCAGACAGGGAATACATCTGAACTAACATCTCTTTTAACCGCCTTTGCTTTCTCACTGTCTCCATCCCCACCAACTCATAAAGCTGGCAATGTCCTTGATCTCATATTCTCAAGGAACTGCACTACTTCTAACCTCTATGTAAACCCGCTCCACACCTCGGATCACTTCTTCATTTCATTCTCTCTACCCCTTTCCAAACATAACAAACTAATCTCTTCTCATCCTGCACCTGCCCGCCGCAACCTTCGTTCCCTCTCCCCCTCTAGCCTTGCCTCATCGGTGCTCTCAGCCCTCCCTTCCTCTGACTCGTTCCAACTCCTGCCTCCAAACTCTGCCGCAGAAACTCTCCTCTCTACTCTCTCATCCTCTCTGGACTCTCTCTGTCCTCTCACATCTCGGCAGGCTCGTCAGTCCCCTCCTGCTCCCTGGCTAAATGACACACTGCGTGCTAATAGAACCGTCCTTCGGACAGCAGAGCGGAAACGGTGGAAATCCAAACACCATGACGACCTCCTAACCTATCAGGCTCTCCTCTCCTCTTTCTCTGCTTCGATCTCTCAGGCAAAAAGCACTTTCTTTCAAGATAAGATCCAATCTTCCTATTCCAATCCCAAAATACTATTTTCCATATTCTCCACCCTCTTGGACCCCCCCCCAAAGCCCCTTCCCCCTCCTCCCTTCTGTCAAGCGACTTTGTTAACCACTTTGAAAAAAAGGTTGATGATATTCGCTCTTCTTTTTCTGACACACCTTTACTCACCGCTGGGTCACCAGACCCACATTTCACCCACACACTAACCTCCTTTTCCCCTCTCTCTCCAAGTGAGGTTCTTACCCTCATTACCTCTGCCCGCCCTACCACCTGTCCTCTGGACCCTATCCCCTCAAACCTCCTTCAGACTATCGCTCCTGATATTCTACCATTTCTCTCCCATTTAATCAACACTTCTCTAACTTCTGGTCACTTTCCAAACAGTCTCAAGGAGGCAAGAGTAAACCCTCTCCTAAAGAAACCCACTCTCAACCCGTCCGATGTTATAAACTACAGGCCTGTCTCTCTCCTCCCGTTCCTGTCTAAAACACTTGAACGCGCTGTCTTTAAACAACTCTCATGTTATCTCCATCAGAACAACCTTCTGGATCCGCACCAGTCTGGTTTAAAGGCAGGTCACTCAACAGAAATGGCCCTCCTTGCTGTCTCTGAGGAACTGCACACTGCTAAAGCAGCCTCCCTATCCTCTGTCATCATCCTTCTGGACCTGTCTGCTGCATTCGACACGGTGAATCATCAGATCCTCCTTCGCACTCTCCAAGAACTTGGAGTTTCAGGCTCTGCACTTTCCCTCCTCACCTCATACCTCAAAGACCGTACCTACAGGGTAACTTGGAGAGGGTCCGAGTCCGACCCTTGTCAATTAACTATAGGGGTCCCTCAGTCCTCTGTTCTTGGTCCCCTCCTCTTCTCCCTGTACACAAACTCGCTCGGATCTGTCATTAGCCCGCATGGTTTTTCATACCACTGCTACGCTGACGACACCCAATTAATTCTGTCCTTTCCCCGCTCAAAGACCCAGGTCGTCGCACGCATCTCTGCTTGTCTTGCGAACATCTCTCAGTGGATGTCTGCTCACCACCTCAAGCTCAACCTTGACAAGACTGAACTGCTTTTCCTTCCGGGAAAAGATTGTCCCACTCTTGACCTGACAATCAACATCGGCACCTCTATTGTTTCCCCGACTCAGACTGCAAGGAATCTGGGTGTAACCCTAGATAACAAACGGTCCTTCTCTGCAAATATCGCTGCTACAACCCGCTGCTGAAGATACGCGCTTTACAACATCAGGAGGATACGTCCCCTCCTGACCCAGAAAGTGCCGCAGGTTCTGGCCCAGGCTCTCGTCATCTCACGCCTAGACTACTGCAACTCCCTCCTGGCTGATCTACCTGCATGTGCCATCCGACCTCTGCAGATCATCCAGAATGCAGCGGCTCGTCTGGTCTTCTACCTTCCTATATTTTCCCACACCACGCCGCTCCTCTGCTCCCTTCACTGGCTTCCGGTAACTGCTAGAATCCACTTCAAGACAATGGTACTTGCGTACCATGCTGCAAATGGATCTGGCCCTTCCTACATCCAGGACATGGTTAAACTGTACACCCCAGCACGTGCACTCCGCTCTGCATCAGCCAAACAGCTCGCTGCACCATCGCTGCGAGGGGGACCCAAGTTCCCATCAGCAAAAACACGTGGGTTTGCTATCCTGGCTCCAAAATGGTGGAATGAGCTCCCCATTGACATCAGGACAGCAGATAGCTTACAAACCTTCCGGCGCAGACTGAAAACTCATCTCTTTCGACTCCACTTCGAGCGATAGAATTACTAACGGAGCACTTATATACTAATAAAGGACTGGCTTATCTAAAGCCAGTTGATTAGCACTTGAAATGTTTTAGATCTATGAAACCTGATGTACTTATATGATTCTGTTTTCTTCAAGTTTGTATCTTGTTTGTCGAACGCACTTATTGTATGTCGCTTTGGACAAAAGCGTCAGCTAAATGCAATGTAAGTCATTAATGCGCTATGTGATATTAATTCCTCTGTATGAATTTCACAGTTTGTTTTACTGTGAGCAATTTCTTATATTTCTACAATCTAGATGTGTACCCAATTTAAAACTCATATTCTGCAGTTACAGCATCGAGTTGTTATTATACATGCATATGAAGTGCAAACTATATTTTTCATGCTTATGCAACACTAGATGCAAATTCATGTTTGAATCTGCAGGAGAGTTAACCTTAGCTCTCAGTAGGTGACGTCAGTTAAGGTGCATTCAGGCACAATTCAGTAAAAGTGTGTATTGGGCGAGGATGCATTTATAACGTCAGCAAGATGTGTTCAATGTAGTCCAGTAAAATGCAGTATTTAGCGAGAAATATCAATAAATACAGTTGTATTAAGGAGATGTTTTACTACAACATAAAGTAGATAATAAAGGAGTGGAGCAAACGAGATAAAGGAGTGTATATTGAAGTAATTAAGATCCGCTGTGTAGAGAATCATGGAATTTTACTGGTATCTACCAATGCCATCCTTAATAAATGCCATCCTTATAAATGTACAATACCGTTTTAAATGATACTTATGTTTTAAATTAGGTTTGATTCCATTAATTGAATTAAAGATGTTTTAATTAATTCTACTGAAATGATTTTTACATTGTCATTTAACTATTTTGTTCTTTTATTTGCCTCCCCCGAAAACCTCGAAGACATTTAGCCTCCTGCTATCGACTTCAGGTTCACATTAGGTAGGTGTGTCAGACTAAAGTTGTTGTTTCAGAGGTTAATTCAAGACAGGTTATGTTTATATTCTAATATAATGAGCATCAGGTACACGTACCCATTTCTATTTTTTGAATCACATATGGGATGGAGATGCAAACTATGCAGCACTAGTGTCACCACTCAAAGTGATATTTTAAAACATTATCGACTCCATCATGGAACCTTTGGACAGAAACGTGCCTTGCCCTGCATTCATGTAGACTGGCCTGCACTCTCACTTATCAAGATAAAAGTTGAAATAATCATCTGTTATTTATTCTAGGACCCATGTGCCACTTTATATACATCTCTGAGCATGAGGTGGGGTTAAAAATAAGTAGTTGGACATTTTATGAACTATATCAATATCATGACCATGTGGTTCAATTTCTTGCAAACCAGCCTTTTTTGTTACTTAAACCCCTTGTAATGCATGTGAATAGCACCTCTGTTACCGTCTGTTAACAGCTAATGTAAACTGGCTGTACTCGTTTTGATTTCAAGACAGATTTGATTTTTGTTGTTGAGGAAAACACATGGTGTGTCCTGATTTGTACTCAATTTAGTGTTTCATTTGTAAATACATGGAACAGCAGAGGTTGAAGTGCAACAGGCTCGTGATGCACAGCATGAAGTTATACGCTGCCCATGAGCCAAATGCAGTTGGAATAACCATCAAGTAATAACCATGTGTCTCCATGTATGTTCATGTGTTGTGCTTTTAAACAAACTTGTTACTGTTTTATAAAAACTGTTTTGAAATAATCAGATTTTAATAAAATGTATTAACATGTCCATAACGTTCCCTTTTTTAAATCTGTTTAATCTGCAATGTTGTAATGCTATCAAATATTTAAAGGGTTGGATTGAAATCAGGAAGAGTTTGTGGTATACTGTATAGGTTCCATCAACTCAATTGCCTTTTATAATTTACTTTATTTATTCTTGTCTTATGTGGTTCTTAGCAGATTGTTATTTGCATTGGTTACACTTAATATCTTGGCTTTTAATTGTAGGCTCAACTCATCTTTTCACATGCAGGAAAAAATCACATTAGTGATTTTACCCAACTCCTACAATTGCTTGGAAACTGTTGACACATTGTTTTTAAATGTAAGCAAAGTAACACATTTTTGAGTAGAGGAAAACTAAAAAAGTACGTTTCACCAACTCAAAAAATGCAAAAGTTGACTAAACTGTTGACACTTTTTTGAATTTTTACCAAAGTAACAGTTTTTACAGTGTACTGTAGGATTGAACTCTCATTCAGGAAAAACTGTCTGTGAGCCATGACATAAACAAAGGTTAATGAAAGTAAAATGTTTGATAAGAGATGCATCTTTTAAAACGTTTTTGCGGTTGTATGCATGCTATCCATGCTAGCATTCAAAGATTATGTTTATAACCATAGACACGCTATTTCCCTCTGCTCTGGGAACAAGTGGAATTATATTAATTTATTAATTATGTCACCTCAATTAATTTAATTGATATCATTAAAAAGAGAGTCTTTAAAAAAGAGTGTATTAACAAACTGGTTACCTTTTTGTTAGCCCTGGTTTCTCTGTTCTTTTATCTACAAAAGTATTGACTTTAATAAATTCAATTATAAATTAAAGATTTAATAAACAAGTGACTCTACTTGAGAAATTGCAAACGAGGTTGTATATTATCAACTAAATACTTATTAAATTCAAAGAAATGCTTTTACATTTTCAGTTTTTTCAATAAATGTTGAACTTTGTGCCACAGTATAGTAATTCCTATATTCCAAATGAGTGGAGCTTGAAACACAGTACACACTCTCACATAACAAATAACACCTACTCATTGTGCCCACATTGTAACAGCGGGTGCTTTGTTATCGACATGAGGCTTGAATCAAGCAGTAAATCCAAGATACTCAGTGGCAGCACAAAACAAGTGCAACACATTTAATTGCTGTATGGTATGGTACAATTTCTGTTATTTAAATAAAGCCCCCTCAAAGATGAAAATATCACGACACAGCCTCAGAGAAAAAAACACCGTGAAAAGCAATAAAGTTCTTGACATACAATTACTTTATAGCATTCAACTTTGACACTTGAACTATACAGACAAACAATTATTTACTTTGCAATATGAGAGAAATCACTTAAAATTGTTTTATTAACCTTTGACAGCCGATTGGATAATAAGGATGGCTATAAGATTAATACTATAAATAAAAAAGGCCATATTTGTCTTTAAAATGAAGTGTAGCTGCTATAAAGTTTAAAAACCAATGCATGTAATAATAGACCTCGTGTTTATTTGAAGCCTTACCAACATTGTATTCAATATATCTGCAAATGTCCCAATACATAATTGGATTAACAATTTAAGACTGAATAAATAAATAATAATACAAAAATATCAGTCATTTACAAATATATATATCTTGAGTTTTCTTCAAAATAATTGATTATGGGTTACATATGTTAATCCATATTAAAAAAACGGTGTTCTTAAGTACAAATAATGTAAACTTTTAACTTTAAGTACGTTTATTTAAAAAAAAGTATTTATAAAAAACAAAACAAGTTAGTTGACTTAAATATATTGATGTAATATTTTTCCACATAAGTTATGAGTACTCACTCAGTATAAGTATGTTCACATTGAAAGACATGTGGATGGCCTGTTACCCTTCATCTTACTGAAAGATATACCCACTGTTTTACACTGTGAACCATTATAGTGACAGAATCTATTAGTCTTCAATCATTTGAATGTGCTAAAGAGTCTCATTTTATGTTGTACAAACAACAGAGGAGACATGGCTACGCAGGAAGAGAAAAGCAATCCTTTTGCTCCAGTGGCTCATGGCAGATAGATGATTCCTCCAGGTAGATTTTTGAGTTCAGCTGAGCTGCATTGATTTGGCAGCATCGGGTGGATGTCACACATGCACTGAACAATGCTCAATGACTTTGCTATCCTATTCCCATTTAAATTGCCTCTACATTTCCTTTCTGACACCTGTTTAAATCAATGCCTTCCTCTGCAGGTCATGGGCTGAATGTACTAAGGCGCACACCAGCCGCCTCTCAAATCCACTAAAATCAACACAATAATTGAAATATTTTCAAGCTGATTACACCGAAGCCCGGGGCTTGGCTGGTTGCTAAGAGTATGCTCCCTAGTTGCTAGGGGGAGTAAATCATCCTGCATTATTTGATTTTTGTTACTGACATGAAACTGCTAGTCCCTCGATTAAATGTCTCGCAGTCAAACACCTAGGGGATGGACAGGAGAGAAAAAATAAAATAGTCAGTGCGAACCTGTAAAATAGCATCTCTAACTTCTCTTTTCCGTGGGGCTTAAACACAAATCTATCTGTCTGTTTATGTTTGTTCCTGCTGAAATAAACAAAGCCCCCGTTCTGCTCTCATTGAGGAAAAATAGAAACGACAGCGAAATATCCAGAAGTCCCACATCACACTTTGGCAAGATCATAAGTAATCTAGATGTCCCTCTTATCAAAAGAGATTGCATCGTCTAAACCATGATTTCTTCTTTCTTTAGTAGCAATCTCAGTTTGATTTGGGCGGTAACAGTCTTATAAATAATAGCCAGTCAAATACAACAAGGGAAACATTGACTGAATAATATACTGTCTTAGAAGATTTGAAGATAAATCCCCTTGACGTGGACAGTTTACATGTGAC
The DNA here is from genome assembly GCF_902827115.2 of Pseudochaenichthys georgianus. Classification (NCBI taxonomy): domain Eukaryota; kingdom Metazoa; phylum Chordata; class Actinopteri; order Perciformes; family Channichthyidae; genus Pseudochaenichthys; species Pseudochaenichthys georgianus. Next base: position 12,275,878 of record NC_047510.2, read on the forward strand.
ACAATTTATAGAGGATCTTTTTTCTTGCTCAATATGGTGTTATATTTATCAGGATTTATTTAGCTGTAAGAAGGAGTCAGGAAAATGCAGTTTCCTCCCTGGAACACATGCAATGATTATAACAAGGTCTAATACATGTATTTTCTTCCTTCAGCACAAGTCTGATACTGTCAATCTGATGCTCAGTGATTACCACTGGACCTCCACTCTTTTTCCATTTAATATTAATACTGCATTGAGGAGGATTTTCTCCAAAGACTTGTCAGACATTGAGGGCTGCTCCAGCCGGCCTTGTCAAATGAGATCAGTGCTCACCATAATGGTGAGGTCAAGTGGAGGGGCAGCCTCTCAACTCCATAACAGCCTGACAGCGAGCATTATATTATGCTCTGTAAGTATAGACGTGCACAGTTCTACACATTACAAACTACAGATGCACTTGACACACAGCCAAGGTGTGCCATATCATTAAAATAGTGTCAACGTAATCCGCCACATGGGCGTCAGTTAATCTACTTATGCAACATTAGATATCTATTACAGGAATAAACTCCTGTGAAGAGAATACAAGCCATTTAACCATATTCCTTGACCCCGGCTATGAGCTGGCCCCTAATTCTGTGGTTCTGCAGCCAATAGGAGAAAGCAGCTTGACAGCTCCACTAAAGAGAGAGTGAGCGGTGAGGAGGGCCGGTGCTAAAAAAATGCCTAGCCACGGACCAGAGTCCCTTCATTAGCCAGCAGTCAGGTCTGGCTGGAGGTAGTTGGATCGATAAAGCAGTCCCACTCTTTCGTTTTTTATTTACCAACTAGCCCATTCCTTGTATCTGACTTGTCTTTAAACTGTGCCGCTGTTTAACTGCTTTATTCAGCCTCTGTATGAGACCATCTGGTCCCCTGTCCTGTAAGTCTCTTCTAAAGCCCCGGCCTGACAAGCAAGAGATATGTCAATGCAGTCCTGAGCACAAAGCAACATCTGCCATGCCTGACGCCCACTATTGTATGGCCATTTAATCTGTCCCCCTCCTCCCCTTAACGGCACACAACAGTTCCTGGTATTATGTTTTGCCACTCAATTAGCATTATCATCCCGCTGAAATAGAAGCCAATTTACCTTTAATGACGTGATTGTTAGATGAGTGACAGCAGTCGGTGTTGCCACTATCGCTAGATAAACGGAGGCCTGCCCCTGTTTCCCTGACTGGTCGTGGCGAGGGCTGGGAAGTCACAGCCAGCCAATCAGGGTGGCCTGACTTCACCCCTTCACCACCAACATTGTTTCCTCTGGTTCACAGAGGCAGTGTGCTGGAAAATTGAGTCCAGATTCATTAGGTTTTCAGTGTGCCGCTCGAGTCAGTTAAATTGATACATTTCCTAACAAAATTGAAGTGCTTTTGTGGTGCCTGCGGATGGCTGGTGACCCCACTCGGCCCACTGAGCAGCCGAAGCAAGCTGATGGATCCATTAGACCGCTTAGACTGCTTATTCCTCTCTCTCCATCTCTGACTGACACTGTAAATCTGAACCAATTTCAGACTCTAATCACCATTACAAACCCCTTCCACTGTCCATTTGTTACTCTGCAATTCGTATACACTACCTAGATTGGTTCAGAAATACCAGTTTAGAGGGGCCTCCTGCTTTCCCATGGTTAAATGGCTCATGACTGCTCGTCTTTCTCAGCTGAAGCAGAAAAGCAGTGGCTACTGGAGGAGGATGGGCGGAAAAACATACAGTGAAACAAAAGGGGCCTTGAACAATTCCCAAAAGATAAACTGGAATTAGGAAGAATGATAGATAAATGAATAAATACGAGGAAGAAATAGGAAGTGTGAAATTCGGTGAGATGACAGACAGGCCTCAAGGCCACCCTGCCGGCTGTGGTAGAAGGGTGTCCCTTGAATAACAATCACTGTTACACCTCCAAAACATTTCCTCATCCACTAGCCATTTCTACCCAAGCTTTTATCTGCTCAGTCAACCGCGCAGCACTAGCGAAGCGGCTGGAGGATATTATTTCCCTGTTGGCCCCAGTCATATAACTCTGCTTAATATGCACTCTATAATTTAAGAAACTCGAATTATAACCCGAATACGCCTTGCTTTATATTATCTATCTAACCTTCAACTTTGTTCAACTTTGAATTAGTGACTCTGAACATTTTCACATAACAGGTATAAAAATGCTCAAAAAAGACTGAAAGTAAAGCCTCACATGCATTATTTATGCCCTTAAATCATAGCAGTTCAATTGAAGGGCTTACATTGAAAACCGGTGAGCTCACCCGTCAGTCTCCACATCTAATTAACTGCAGCACCTCATATCCTCTAAGTGCAGTGGAAACACATTTTAATTGATATTGAGATGTTTATGCCCTTAGAAAGTAATTAAGATTTTCAATTAATCCTGTCTTATTTCTGGACATCTTGGTTCAGTGTCCTTGAGCGTCCAGCGATTAATTCCCCAAACCTTCTCCAAATGAGGGAACTTCAATTACTTTGCATCGAATCACAACCCTGTGAGTGACCTCATCCAAGGCCGCATCATCATTTATATTAAAGGCAATACAAACCCAATTAAATCACGTTAGGCTGGTGAAATCATCAGTAGCTGAAAGGCTGTTTTGTATTCCCCACAAAGGTGCTAGTGAACTGGGGAATTTTCTTTAACTGTATGTCCCCTGTGTGTGAGCAGAAAGACTATTATAACACCCATCTGCTTTAAGGTTGTCAATAGTTCCATAGCAATCAATTAAAACGGCCTTTTAACAGGAAGTTGTGTCTCCTTTGGGATCAGAAAGCACTTTTTGCCATTTACGATGACCTCTTCCCATCCCCCACATGTCCATTTGCTTTTTACATCCGAACAATGCAAAAATGTTTGAACACCAATACGAAAAAGGAAACACAGACTTTATCAATAAACCCAAAAACGTTAGTTCCCTCTTCCCATATACCCCCTAACTGATAAAAGGCAAAAAAGTAAGGTCTGATATGAAAACACAATCTTCTACAGTATTTTTTATACCTTTGGAATTACATCTCCCCAAACCTCAAATGTGTACATACAATGTGACAACACTCTGACTATCCAAACCTCTATTGTCATGCCAAGAATAAATAATAATTTCTCCTTGCTGCCCTTGCACTGCTGTTTTGCTCACACATAGAATCACCTGCCCATCTAGGCAACAAAAAAGCCTGCTTGGGGATTATGGTGACATAATCTTAGCAGTGGCCTGTGAGTCGGGGGCTGAATGGGTTTGAACCCTCTATGCCACGCTGAGATAACATTTGTCACCGGGGTTCCTCGGCGCCCTATTCATAGATTAGTGGACTGTCGCCTTTTCAGAATGTGAAATGGCTTTGGCACTGCTGCATGTTTATTTTCAAAACCTGTGCCTCCAAGGATGAGGAGAGCATCTTGTCCTTTTCTTGATAGCACCACAGCTTGGCCTCATACGGACACATAGAAATCAGCAGCCTCTGTTGTCTATGTGATTCTGTGAGGACATAGACACTGAGGAATACTGTTACATCTTGTTGTTGCTCAGTGGGCCTCCCGAGATAATACATTATATGTTTGAAAGCCAAGGTGTTATCATTGCATACTGTTTGAGGTAGCCTAATTTCTGTTTGCCTATATTTGTTCTTTAAACCCACAATGCTCAAACTTAGCTTATTTGCTTTGTAGACATGCGTTAGATCATACAGTTGATATCACTGTTGTGTGTATCTGAAAACAGCTAGCAGCGGGTTAGCTCAGTTTAGCATAAATACTGGAAACTGGAGGAGACAGCTAGCCTGTCTCTGTCCAAAGGTAACAAAAAAAGACTGCCTATACTGTACAAGCACTTCTAAAGCTCACTAGCAAACACAATGACATGATGTTTGTTTGATATGTACTAAAACCAAATTTGGCATTTCAGCGTTTTATGCAGGTTTGTGTAGGGAGAAGTTACTTCCTTTCGCGAAATAACCCCACATAAAATGTTGAGTTGTTTCTTTAACCCATTCTTTGTGTATGGATTAAATATATATATATATATATATATATATATATACACTGAACAAAAATATAAATGCAACACTTTTGTTTTTGCTCCCATTTGTCATGAGATGAACTCAAAGATCTAAAACATTTTCTATATACACAAAATAACCATTTCTCTCAAATATTGTTCACAAATCTGAAAAAATCTGTGATAGTGAGCACTTCTCCTTTGCCGAGATGATCCATCCCACCTCACAGGTGTGACATATCAAGATGCTGATTAGACAGCATGATTATTGCACAGGTGTGCCTTAGGCTGGCCACAATAAAAGGCCACTCTAAAATGTTCAGTTTTATCACACAGCACAATGCCACTGATGTCGCAAGTTTTGAGGGAGCGTGCAATTGGCATGCCGACAGCAGGAATGTCCACCAGAGCTGTTGCCCGTGAATTGAATGTTCATTTCTCTACCATAAGCCGACTCCAAAGGCGTTTCAGAGAATTTGGCAGTACATCCAACCGGCCTCACAACCGCAGACCAGTGTAACCACACCAGCCCAGGACCTCCACATCCAGCATGTTCACCTCCAAGATCGTCTGAGACCAGCCACTCGGACAAGTTTTAGATCTTTGAGTTCATCTCATGAAAAATGGGAGCAAAAACAAAAGTGTTGCATTTATATTTTTGTTCAGTGTATATATATATATATATATATATATATATATATATAACGTGAACATTTGATCTTCACGTCAAGCCCGTAATAACAATGATTTGTTTCTTCTGCTTGCCATCAAACACCAGCATCAGTGTGAGCCATGAGTGATTGGTTACTATTTTCTGTCATTCATTTAGAAAGAATATTCGGGGATGTTCAGCTCTCCAACATGTCTGTCATGCTGTTCCTCTCTAAACATCAAGTGTATTATTCAGCACGCTTCAAGGGTTCTTTAATCAGCCCGAGCGGTCCCCACAGTTAGCATTTAAAGCGAATCTTTGCATCACAAAAGGGTGGGATTTGTAAATGAGATGTGACATTTTATTTGTGCGGGGTTATGCTGCAAATAAATAAATATCAGGCCATGACAGACAAAGACTGCTGGGAAAATCTCCTCTACATTGCACTCACTGGTTAACTGTCACACCATTAAATTGACTTTCACGTTGACATGTTGCCTTCCGATTGGTTAGCAGATGTAAAAAGAGGGAACACTTGCCAAACTGTTTCCAAGAGCATGAAATTGATATTGTGAATCACATGTGACAGTGACTCTTCTGCCCTATAATTGATCTACATTAGGGCTACAAGGCTTCAGCCTGTGATTGGAAAGTGGGGCACATCATGAGGCTTTGTGTATCCCCGGCTGGCAGCCAGAGGAGTTTATTCTTGCACTGCTAAGATTACATCTTCAATTTTACCTGGGGTGTGTAGACCTCAGTGGGCCGGCAGATATCTCTCTATAAGTGGGACCTTACTTATTGCTCCTTCAAGTGGTAGATCTATCCATTCACTCTAATTAAATTGAGGTTTTTAATCTGGTTCTTCTAATCCAGAGTCAAGTGTGTTGGGACTTGGATGATGTGATTTGAAAGGGAATACTCTTGAATCACTGAAACACTGTTATCTCCTCTCCACTATTGAAATAAATTCAAAAATGGGGTTTGTGCACTTAAGCACCACACACTCAGATGACCTGAGCCGGCTGTTTTGATGTACAATGTGTTCATAGTGAAGCAGAAGGATATAATGGAAAGCAAAAGCCTTCAATCAGCGCCTGTCATCTTTTTAAACTGAAATGAAATTACAGGAGACAGGGCTAAAACCAGATCTCAACCACGCTTGGAAATAGCATTGCTTTTTATTATTTTATTGTTTATCGGCCAAACAAACATGGCATTATCATGTTGTAAAAAATCCTTATCATATGTGCCAGATTAGGGAAAATGCTAAATCCAAATTCCTGGCCAACCAGGGAATGTTACTGCCAAATCCCTCTTGGGGAATGTTGGGAAGAGAGATAAATAAATTGATAATTTGTTTGGATCTGTAAGTTGAAGATGACCTCTTCTGGCAATTCTAGGGTCCATATGGCTAAAGGTAAGCCCTCCATCTCAAACGCATCCATCTCTGCACTACATACCCTCTCTGCTGGGGGAATTCATGCAGTTTGGTCTTTAAGATCCAGATCAGGACGAGGCTTGATAAAGCTTGTTCTAGCTGGGTATCCAGAGATAGGGGTCTTACCTATGAGTCATTTTCAGCATGATCACCCTTATCTATGTTGAGCTGGGCTCGCCTGGCTACTCAGAGGCCTCCGTTTAACCCTGGCCCTCGATTGGATTCACCGCCAAACACAAAAACCACTCGCAGCCAAAGATGCTTGTTTGTCGGGGATTAAAGGTATTTTCCCTGCCTCTGCCGCAACATCCTTATTTGGCAACAGTAGCCCTCTAATTCGGGTCATGGTGCCAATGCTCTCATCAACAAACTCAAGGCACCTTTCCAAGTTACACTGGCTCTCATAATCCTGTGCAAATCATGCTGGTCAAAAATCAGAGCAGCCAATTGCCCCAGTGAGAAAAATAAATGACAGAAATTAAATATAAAAGTTTAATGGCGGCTCTTCGGTCCTGATGCGAGTTGAAATGATGAGAAAATGAAAAATCTAGGTTGAGATCGGAGCTATGGGAGAAATGTTGCCGGGATATAAGTGAAAAGAATGAGACAATGAATATATTTCAGGCAATTACCTCAAAGAGCAGAGTTCCATAATTTATGTCTGCCGAGATAAAAGTAATCCACAACACAGAAACTAAAGAGCTGATCTCATAATGGATATTTTAATCAAGTCCCTCAAAAAGAAAGAAGGGCCTATTAAATTCCAATTTTAATTTATGACTAAAGAAATGATTTTGCACCTCGGTAAAATTACCAAAGGCACGCTGCAAGATGTTGTCTAGGATTACACTTTAAACTCAAAACAAGTCAAATTACTCTGTGAATGCAGTTTGTGTATGTGTTTTGTTTGAAAAAGAACAGTTGTTGACCCGTCATCTGTCAAGAAAGGAATGACTTATGAGGTTGAGCATGTGATACAATGAAAATAAAGCTTTTCATCAATATTTCATGGAGGGACAAAAGACCTGCTAAAGGTTGAAGTGTTGACAATATATCTAGTATATTTACATGTGGTCCTCATGGGAACACACATGCATGTAGGGCTCCCATCCCCAAAAGGAAATCACAGTAAACTAATCATGGCGCTCTGACACCAACATCTCTCACGTCTCTGCATCCCAACGAGGAATACTCTCTTCTAGACTAATTGCCAACGTTAGCCGCGCTGTGCACATCCACCGGGACATCACTCTACATGTCTTCACCACTTTATTAACATTTATGATTTCAAATTATCATTGCAGATGTTGTCAAAGTGGGGATCTCATTTTAGGATTACATTTTGGATAACAGGCAAATTCTGTAACCCTGATTCCTTCTATTTAGTCTAACATACATAACTGCTCAAATAGCCTAAATGGGTGTCTAAACGGCAGCTCGTAAACAAACAGCAGCGGGATGGGAATGGTCTTTGCTCAGAGCAGAGCGGGACCCTCTGGGGGGTTGCGGGTGGGATCTCTCCATAGTGACGAGATGTGATCAGAGACGTCCCTGCTGACATCTATCCAGGTGACATGACATACCACACAGAGGAAACTTCATTTAAAAAAAACCTGTATGACCTTAAATGCATGCAACCTATAAAAGAAGCAGGGATGTAACAAAGGCAAGACCTTGGAGAAAAGGAGGAGGGTAGCAGGGAGAGATGATATGTGTGTATGCATGGTGTGCATTTGTTCATGTAAGGCCAAGGGGGAGAAATAAATAGGGAGATGGGGCTAAAACAAAGGGAAACGACAGACGACGAGAAAGACGTATTGAGGTCACAATGATAGGTGGTGAATTGTGTCGTGAATTGAATGAACTCATCTTTAAAAAGACTTGTGTGTATTTTCCCTTTATTGAGAGAATAGTCATATTAACATCCTGTTCTCTTTGTGAGGCAAAGCCATATCCGATGATGATGGGTTATGGGAAACGCTCTGATGGAAAAATAGAGCCCATTGCATCCACATCACCATCTCACACCACATTGGCATATGCGGCTCACTGCTTCCCACTTTTAGCCACAATTGAAGAGCTTGCACAGAGGGAAATAAATAGATGGTTGAATAGCAATGGCCTCTGCCACTGAACCTTTTATCAGTGGGAATCTAACAGCCGTGCCGTTTCAGAATTTCAGTTTAGCTTCCGATTACGGTATGTCCCGGCATTTTATTCCCTACATCTCTATGCTTCATAGCCTTCAAACACTTCTCGGTAACTGCCTATTATCCAACAGTTCCACTCCACTGACCCTGCCAATAAAACTTTTCATATCCTTATAAATGAACTCAATTGCCGCGTTCTAAACATTTACACTGCGCTAACAGATCATCTCCACACCTTGGAATTGACTAAATTCCCTTTTCCTTATGAATATATAGGAGGAGATTAGAGATATGATAGCTTTTCAGATTGCTGCACCCAGTGAAATTAGTTTAGTGAGCATTTACAGACTAAATTGGAACCATTAAATAGCGGATTGAATTGATGGCACATTCATTGTCTTTCCATCGGTATCACTGTAAAATCAATTAGCCGTCACTTTTCCATTCTCAATAAAGTATGATTGTCAGCTACGGATGAATAAAGAAGACCCTGACAGCCACTCAGCCCAGAACACCATGTGAAAACAAATCTGTGCGCAGGGGCTGGCAAATGTGATCTGTAATTGTGCAAAAAGCCACAATTGTCCTCATCAAAAGGCCACTATGCATAGGATGGGCCATTAGTTTAAGAATTGACGACATCAAAGTGATTTGGAGAACAGGAATAGCCGCAATGATTGTTTCAGTGCACCGATAAGTACGGAATCTTATTGAATTTATATTATTCATGCAAAAGTGTTCATTATTCTTTTTAATGTCTGATCATTTTAGAGGTCATGTATGAAAAGTCCTCGTAAGATAGCTTTACGACTGAAAAATGTTTTAAAAAGTTATGAAGTCATTATAGATCCTCAGAAAGAACACGGCCACACTTTTGATATCTATATTTTTTAAATGGACAGAATATCAAGTGCGCTTAGACGTGCTTTAAAAACATCTTTATGTCATACAGTCATACACGCTGTATTCTGGTAAACATTATACCGCAGATGCATATCAAATATTATGCCATGCTTGTTTTCTATAATGTGATCTTCCTCTTCATGTTTTCTTTATCAATAAGGGGAATATTATTTGTTTAACCAAACCCTCAGCTGTTCAGTTTTGGTTGCAAATCAAACAACATTATGTCTGTCAATTTGCCAGAGGCACTGCTAAGTGTCCTCTGAGATCCGGACTTTCATCTAATTTTCCATCTAATGAAATCAAATAGGGTCTCCCAATATCCCTTATCACAAAGCTTTGTGCAATATCTGCACTGAGAGCTCCAACAGCTGAAGTCCCCCCTCTTTATTTTCTCTGTATAGAGTAACATATGAGCATGCATATGAAAATGACCAGAGGCAGCAGCATCACATATGCTATTATGCCATAGATGGCACAATGAAACAATGCCAGTTTTTCATTAAGCCATTTTGTTAATTTGATTGAACAGCTGAAGCATTTTTTTCTTCTGGATATGGCAACAACAGATGAAAACAGTGTGGCCAACAGCCTGATGGACTGCATGCACTGTAACTTTAAAGGCCTGCCAACAGTAACTAGTCAGGCTCAAAAGCACTGAGGCTACTACAGTGTCAAACATATTGTGATTGTTTATTAGATGTAATGCATTGCTGCCATTTCACCAGATTGTTTGGCCACATTTGAACAAATGTAACTTTTTTAGTAGTTGTTTTTATTGCACTACCTTTATTTAAGTGACATTGTTGTTAAGTGACATCGTTGAAAGGGGAAGGGGATGACACACGGTAAATGACTGGATTCAAACTGGGGTCTTCCGCATGGGTATATGGGCTCTACCATCCGAGCTACACAGAGGCCCTCCTTTCACATTTTTATCATTAACATTTTTTGTCGTTTTCTCATTGAGTTCAACCTCGATCACCACAAATGTCAACAATAAGATCAAAATATATATTGCTCCATTTTACTGCAATAAATGTCTTTCACCAAAGCCAATTAAAAAATTCAAACGCTTCCATCCCCAAAATATTGTTGAATAAGCCTCTTCAGTATTATAAAGGAAATGCTTTTAAGCAGCTAGCATGCAAGCCATGCTAAGTAGATGATAAAAAAACATATATGTGCCATAGCATTTACAGGTATTAAATTCAGGACCGCTTTGTTGTAATTTTCTAAGAAATTAATGAATCCCCATCTACCCGCTGCAATTACTGTGGTGTGTATTGTATTGCAGAGGATTGGTTATCTCCACACAAAAGGATAGGGCTTTAAGATTCATAGATGAAAGGTGAGATGGAAATGCGATCGGGTATTATTGCTTCATGTTATCAACACTTCAGCTTCCAGTATATGTACAGATACATAGTAGATGCTCATCTCAGAGGTAAATACCTTGATTTCATGAATACAAATGGTTGTTCACAATAGGCAGGGTAAGATTTCAATCTATATCAATCCGATTCAGCGACTATTCCAGGCCCTTAGAAGAGAATGAAGGGATCCAGCGGCTGCCTTCAGATATGAGCTCGGTGTTTGGTTAGAGTAAAGAGGGAAGGTATAATAGAGCGCCATTAGCTGCTGAGCTCTCAGGTGTGAGATTGACAATGTTTAAGGAGGCAGGCGGAGCAGCGTGGAGGTCAAAGGATGTTCCAGGTAGCAGATCAACCTCAGACTAGCCCAGGAGCTCTTTAATGTTGAGGAACTAGTGGAAGGTGAGAAAAGCTTAGACGGGGCTTTCTCATGGACCTGGCTGACCTAGGGGAGAGGCTGAAGGGGAGGCCTGGGGCTTGGGTGGAAAAACAGACAGCTGATGTTTGGTAGCAGGTGGGGCGCTGCTACGTCCACAGGTGCTGCACAGATGCCTCCGGAGCAGAGCGAGCACCAGTTATCCAGGGACACTGGGACCAGTCTCCTGGTTCAGGCTCACCCACAGCCCTCGCATCTGCTCAGCCATTCTCTAGCAGTAATTACACATGGCACCGGGTGGGCACATGATGGATGCTGCGGAAACAAGGACAGAAATCTGACATGAGTTTTCCTTTTAAAGGTTCAATGGCAACAAATGAAATGAGATTCCTTTTTCTTCATTTATTTTCATGATAATTTAAATGATGTTTTTGAAGGGAGAAGTGAGGTCAGGCCCAGCTGTTCTCTACCGAGAAGTATTTTCAAGATGTTGGGTAAATGAAATGTTCGAGGAAATGCCGTCCAATTGGTGTCATAATTGCTATTTGGAGGATTCATAATTACAGAGTGCAGCCATCAGATAAAGGAGTGCAGATAAAAGGGAGTTGTGCTGGTAATGGAAATCTGTTTGGAGAGGAATAGTTTCTAATAAGTAATTTTGTCTAATAAACTATAACCGATTTAATCTCCACCTTATCAGGCCAAGATTTCAACACTTTCCTTTTTAATTGGCTATTTTGTAATCCCGATTCCCAACAGAGCGGATGGTCTGTCTCCCTCTCCTGAGACTTAGCATGAAATCAGTTTAAAACACTGTGTCAATCTCATTCTGAAGTGGCCATCTGGCCAGTGTACAGAAGCAGGGGATGGCACGCCGAACCGCGGGGTCTCTGAGAGGCAATCATCAGCAGATTTACACAATGTGTTAATGCAAATTTAATAGAGACTTCCTATCGGCCACTTTAATCTTCCATGTGTTCTTAGTGTCAGCCCAAAAATACACTAAACCAGACAAACATGCTCACCAATGACAGACAAGATATTCAGCTGTTGCAGGTTTGTGTTCCTTATTTTTAAATATAAATATACTTTGTATGTTATGATAGCACAAACAGTAAACAATGTGAGATATTAATATTGGGATTTCACTCATTTAATTACACATGGCATTATAACTTATCATTGTAGCCTAATGTGTTTAACTTAGTATTGCATCAGATCTTTTTTTGAAATATATATATCTCCCTCATATCATTTTTGTATAAAAGGGGCCCTAATATGCTTATTGGAATGTTCTCTTTCTTGTAGTGTGTCGAATAGGTTTTGGTGCATGTAAATGATCCAAAATCCCAAAGTTCTTTCCAGAGGGAGTTTCTCTCCCAAACACTCCCCCCCTTGCCTGAATTGCCTCAATTGGACTCCATGACATCACTATGTAACACTGAAGCTTCTATTGGCTAGCGCTCCAACACATTGTACATGATAGGCTTATAGCAGGGGATTGACAGAGGCAGGGATTGGGGTAGTTCTAAACAACAACCAAAAACACATTTCCCCCCCCATAATAACATTTGACAACAATCAATTTCATTAATGGGAGACCCTAAAGATAAGATAAAACATTGTTGTCATTTGTTCTACCTCGGGTAGGGGTATCTCAAAATCGGAGGGACCTTCCTGCTAGACTATTAGGGGCGGGAGATCTCTAAGCAATTGACCAATCATAACAGTCTGACCAGCACACCAGTCAGAGCAGACTGGGCTCTGGTTTCAGACAGAGGGTGAAAAGCAGCTGAAATAAAGAGCTTTTTGAACATTTAAGCATGTTAACATGTCACAGTAGAGGCACAAAATACAAATATGAACCTAAAATGTAACATAATATGTCCTCTTCAAGACATTTCAGGTTTTTCAAAAGCAATGATTTGAGAGATTGAAGAAGTTCAACATGATTATGCTAGCGGTTTTTGACTGCTGTAAAATGGATTTTGACTTAGGACTACATTTAAAATGAGTTTCCATCCACAGGAGAAACTGACAAACTGAAGTAACATTTGGATGATAATGGTACGCATAGCACACTTCATTCATTGCTGATAGTAGACTCACAGTGAGCACAAGCATAGCCCCAAGAGCCTTGCGTACGTGCAGACTTGTAGAAGTAGCTTATTGATGATTTGACTACAATAATCTGTCCCAAGACACAACAACAGTAAAACAAACATTTTGTAGTTTTAGACAACAACTCTGCACTCAAGCAACTGACAATAATGATTTTTCAAGTCAGTAAGGTCTCATTCAATTAAAAATCCAGCCTAATTTAATGAATTGTGTTTTATAGGTTGTGGTTAATAATTGCATCTAAAAACCAACGCAAGAACTCCTCTGGCACGCTGCTGCGCAACTCTGGGTTGATTTGCAAAAATATGTCTATTCCCTTTACTCATTAAAGTGTCATATATCATGCAGGGCCATAGCTAGGAATTTGGGGATCCTTGAAAGGATATTGCTCTGGGCCCGGCTTAATTAATTCATACTCCCTGCTAAGATTTTTATGGTCCCTCTCCAGCTGTGGGCCCCTAATATTATCCTCACCTTTCACCCTATTGTATTTGCATTTGGCTTTTTCCCAGATACAATCTTTAATTTCAATTAGGAAAATATTGAGCATTTTAAATGTGTGCATAGTAAAAATAAAAACAATGAACTAAATGAGAACATACTGTGCCTTAAAATGGTAAATGACACTGTGTATAAGGTCACAGAAACTCTTTTCACTACTGTATCTTACCGTGTTGTCATCAGAGAATTTGCAGCCTAAGGTACTTGAATTGGAGAACTTGTCCTTCATTTTGGAAAAGTAAAAACTGCATAACGTTTGGATGTAAACCGATCAATATCAGAGATGAAAAGTGCATCCAGCATCCTGAACTTGAACATCTCTTGGACAGAAAACAAAGAATGGGCCACAGCTTTATTGTAGTGCAGTGTGGCTTTTTTTTCCTTTTTTTTCTCCAAAGGTATAATATGTATTCTGATCACCAGAACATTATCCTGGCTGCTCCCTCTGTGACCTTTTGGCATTTGTTCCACTTCATTCTCTATGGAGGGGCACATCAATGTGACATCACAGATTACAGGCTCTGGGAAATCCTCTCTTGTTTCACGTTATTGCAGAAATTATGGATTTGGTTCTGAAGTCTCCTTAGACGTACTGTGGCACAAACCTGTTAAACCCCGAGCCTGTTTTTCAGGTTTCAGGCTCGAAAATGACATTCCCAGAACAAATGACCATATCTTCCCTTCTAAAAGGGTTCAATTCATAATCTTTTTTCTCAAAGTAATGATAAACCTGTGAGTTGGATGTAGAAAAGTCAGAATCAATATAGATGCTTTTTATTTTAAAGAAAATTCAGATTGAACATGGTAAAAAACTGTAAATTATAGTGTCCGTCCAAAAAATATGTTGTACTTATAGTGAAAACCAGGGGCGACGGGTGCTGTAAGCTAAGGAAGGCCAAATATTTGTGTCACTGCATCCTGGTAAAATAAAAATAT
>NC_047510.2:12295352-12329867 GCF_902827115.2 Pseudochaenichthys georgianus
TGGATTCATTCATTTGTATTTTGTTTTGGTTTGTGTGCCTTTGCCTTTTACTTTGGTTCTAGTGGTGGTTCTCGGCCCTCTATCAAAACTTGATATCTTTCTGTGTTTGTAAATGCCTTCTATGGATCCATCCAGTTATACGAAAATAAATCGTGTCCCAAATTCTTCAGGTATAAGATTTAGATAAAGATGGAGTAAACTATTTTGTTTTGCTCATTTATCCTGTGCAAATACTATTTTGTATCAGTCCAAATGCATCAATAAACATACAGGTGTTTCTCCTATGCAAATGTATTTTTTTTTCTGTGCTTTTGTTCGCAGACACTAAATAGACATTGTCTTGGCTTTATTATTTGCTTTGCCCCTGTCAGTCCCTTTGTTGTTTTATAATGCCACTGAACAATGCCACTACACCCGTCACATATGCATCACTAGTCTCCAGTGGGGACATTGTTATGTAAATGCATATTAATGAACTAGCCTGTGTACCGGTGCACTGCCACTGGTGTCAGAGATGTATCAGTGCAGCAAAGGACATAATGGCCCTTTCTTTAAATGCTGCATTGTTTATACAGATGATGTAAAACATATACACTGAGTAGATATATGTTACTTTAACAATGTGTACATTATTGGACAACAACATGAACACAGATGCTCCAAGACTAGGACAGTCCTGCACACATATCACTGAGAAACATTTCCCAAACGTTATAGAAACAATTTTATACACCATTTAAACTATGATAATATTTACTCTGATTGGTTGAAACTCCAAACGTTTTTTATTTCATTTTATTTATACTTGCTGGACGTCTAAGCTTTTTTAGGCCATCTCAAATAGTGTTCGGTCATGCTACATTTTGAAGTAATTAAAACAGGCAGCCACTCAGAGAATTATTGTTAACAAAAATTACATTGTCATATCTGAATAATACAGGGGACTGGATTTGTATGAGAGCAGGTAAATACAAACCTTTGATTTAATTTCAGCTTGAGTGTTTCTTAACAAAAGAGACATGGCTAAAGAAAGAAAATGGATATCAAAATGGAAATGTCCCTGGCTGTTTAATTGGATGGCCACTTTTACTTAACTTATCTTTGCAGCCCAACTCATTCACTGGAAGCAACCATTTCCAATTAGAAAAAATAACCTTTCTTTCTCTGTACAAAATGGTTTGTTTTACTGTGGTATTTAGTTATGATGGCAGTGTAAACAAATACAGCACTCAGCCATGTCTTTTCTTAACCCTGCTCATATCTGTTAAATGTGCTCGTGAACACACTTTCCCTGGTTTATAAGACACATATGTCATTCAGAATCACACCTATCTGTAAAGAAAATGTTCAATAAGATAAAACGTATACTTATTTATAGCTCAGAAAAATGATCCTGGCACAAACAGCTACCCTGGAGATTATCTCTAAGTAAGTCAATATGACATGAATCATGATGAACGACATTTTAAATGGCGAGCCGTTACAATCTTAACAATATTGCAAGCGGAGTTAAGAACAAATGATTTCATCGTGTATGGCCTCAGAATAATGGGAAAGGCTCCTACAATATTGCCCATTTTTTTCCTGGGAGCTATAGAGACATGACATTAATCCCAACTGTCTGTAAAATTGAAGCAATAAAAACCACAAGCAGAAGCATCACATTTCGCCATAGCAATGCTCCTCAAAAATATAGATCCGCAGACAAACAGTGGTGTATTTGATTGTTTCAGTAAAGATTCCTGGACTCTCTGCATTCCCTTTGTTGTACATGAGAGAGACATTACACCAATGGTGGAATATGACCTCATTTGCTGCAAAGAGGAAATGTAATTAACAGAGCAAACAGCGTCTGCCAATAGGCCTCCATAGAGACAGTAGAGGATAAAGAAATACCTTTCTCAAGAACCTGCAATACTGTCTTAAGACTGGACCAACAGCTGGACACATGACACTAACCCTCTGTGAGGCTTTCAATTCAAAACACCATTCATCGAGATCAATGAGAAGGTGCACACACCATAACTAAAGCTCATGAGGTCACGAAAGCTGCATGGAGGAAGTTTGCATAGTAAAAGCCAATAGTGCCTGCAAGTGCTTCAACAGCAGAGTAAAAGCTCTAATATAAATGCTTATATTATCAGTGTTTTTTCTCTTTACTTGTTAAACTGCTCACTTTACTTCATCGCTGTTCTTCTTTGCTGCTCTTGTTTTGCCAAAATAAACAGGAAAGTCTCAGAGGAGCTAAGTGTGTGTTTTTTAATCCAATATAGTTCATCTCGTGGCCAAACTTACTTACACATGAAAACTATATTCACACTTCATATCGGTACTGTAGCTGAAGGAGATGCGCTGCAAACACATGCGTTCACATATACAGTACAGGCAGGGGACTGAACACAGGGACATTTTTGAGGACAGGTCAATTCACATGAACTCACATCGGAATGTCTCGTGTAAAATAACTAGAACTGTTCAAATTCTGGAAGAAAATATTGTGATCATGTAGGATCTCGTTAATCATAGTAGAAAGAATCTAATTGGGGAAATACATTTCCAGGCCCATTGAGCTTTGATCCAAAACTCGAATAGTTTGAAAAATGTCCAATTAAACTACCAGCATTTTTATGTTACAGTCTGTTAACCCGAAAACACCATCCATGCACTTTGTTACAACAGTGATGACCCACCCTACTCAGCCAGTGATTGGCTTGAACATTTGTCTTTGTTGGAGGATTCGTTGGGTTTAGGTATGAGATTGGTCAGGGTGAGGGTAAAGATATCACAGTAAGCCAATCAAAGATAGAGTAGTGTGGGACAGGCCTTTGCTGTCATCATAAGAGTAAGCCAGGTTAGTTTTGTTTTGTGGGAAAACAGGCGGTTGGAACAATTGGTTTTCAAATACAATTAGACATTTTTCAGCCATTAAAATGCTTGTTGATATTAGTTGTTACAGTGGAGTGCCTGTGCAAAACATCCTTTTTTAATATCTATTTAGCGCAAATGTATAAACTAAATGTTGAACAAATAAAGGAGATGTGGCTAAAGACCCCAATAAATCGATGTTTGACATCTATATCTTCTTTCTATTTGGCCACATTTCTACAACAATTCCCTCGAGTACTAGCAAATAGACATGTGCATGTACCTTCAGGTGAGAATATGGAACAACGGGCATTTGATTGAATTAATGCATCTTAGAGCTTTGCTAATGACTACGGGAGCTGTCTTGTTCTTTCGCTGCCTTCACAAAGTGCTAACATCTCTCAACTTGTGTGAAAACAACACCTTCAGAAATAGAGGTGGTGCTCTATTACCCCTGTAGCCCATTCATGGTTATCATTATCATTGCTCTTTGTGCTCTGCCTGAGACTTACAACACTTCCAGCGCTGGTACTCTGATGGTTGAGTGGACTCGTTTGTTTGGTTTGTGAATCATCATGTGCTATCAAGAACGTGTAAAATATACTAAAAGCCTGGACTGCTTGGACACATCTCCTGTCAGAATAAAAAAAAAGGAATAATAGATCGCCTCACTAAATGTCACTTTATCAAGATATTTATTCTCATTTGTAATCTTTCATGCAATAGCGTATTGGTTTCAGTGATATAAAATTCATCGCTAAAGTGAGCGGCATCCACTTTCAGTAAACAATCTTAAGCCTAATTTGGTATGAGACATGACTGGCCCAGTGGCAGTGTGCAACTCCAATTATGATAAGGATTAAGCACATGCAATCAAAAGATAGAACAAGATAATGTGCAAAGATACATTTGGCGAGCAAGCAATTAATTTGAGAAGCATGACACCCTGCCTTCAAAAAAAGATGAGGCAGAAGATGATGCTTCAACACTTCAATATTAATAATGGCACTGTTTTCTCTCGTGAATCGGACGCAGTCGTCACAGGAAAGGCTGTGTGTGTGATCTGGAGGAGCCAGACGGAGCTGTCAGAGAGTCCGCTGCGTTTGCTGGTCGCTGTCTGTAAACTGCTGTCTGTGCCTACTGAACCCAGGTGACTGAAAATGACCGAGTTCACAAGTTGATTAATGAGCGTGCTGCCACCAGTTGTCAAAATCTGACACTGATTATGAAGCCTCAAGCTCTTTTGTACGCGGCAGAATTTTTTTTAATACTTTGATGAATCAATTGAGTGCAGAAACGAATGACGTTCCATGAACACACTTTAAGGGAATAGATCAGGAGGTTTTTTGCAGAATTGACGTGAACAGATATGATCTTGGCAGGCTTGTGTGGAAGACAAATATTCACAAATGGTTTCATATTGGTAGTAGTGGTGGTAACATATGTTGAATCTGTTTAGCTGCTGACTGTCCAACTGTTAGCAGAGATGATGAGATTAATTAGGAGGGAGGATGGCTGCTGGGGGAGAAATGAAGCTGTCATTATACAGTAGGTGTTGAGTAATGATGACTGCCTCGTCTTTATCCTCGGCGAGACCGTCTCCGCCACGCTTTTAACTCTGACCCAATTAATACCCCAGGTAAACAGGCTCTTGCCGCGGTCACAGGCTCATTCCTCCTGAGATTACCGAAATGAAGCTGTACATTTTATCTGTGCATCATGGTTGGAAAGTCAACTTGACAGAACACAGGGCACTTGATAAACAGTCTATCTAGGACACACACTGTATAGCAGGTCTCTCAGGGGGAGTAGACAAAACCCCAGACATTACAGAGAAACCCAAAGCAAATTATCCTGACATGGATGAAACAATAGCAAATTGGACAAATGATATAATTTGAGTCATATAGGCCCCAGCAGAGGCTGGTACTCTAGCACTCAGAGGGATTTGGAAACAAGAATAGTGTTTGATGGTAAAGGTCAGGAAACAAAGGTGGCTTCCTGCATGGTTTCCATAAGAGGAGGACATGGCATTCTTGTGAAACACCCCAACACCAAATGTATTCATTATTTTCCTGGGGTTTTGTAATATGCCTCATATGAGAGGAATACTGCTTTCATTATTCAGGAGTGTTTCCTTTGGTCTTTGCTCAAAATACAAAAAGATTTGAGGGATTGTCGTAGTTGCCAACCAGGAGGCTGGGGGTGTTTCATTTTCAACCACTATATATAAAAATGTTTTGTTTGTTCCTGACACCAAGCACTTCTCTTCTCTTCAGCTGTCATGCAACTTGAGAAATGCACGGTAAAAGAAAACCAATTCATACAGTAGAGCACCTTCTGATGCCAAACACGTCACATCTCCACTTCTCCAGCTAATTAGACTTGATTAACCATGAGGGAATGCAGTGATGTAAATGTGACTTTCCACTTAAAAATCAATTACATCTTTTTTTTTTTTTTGTCAGAGGAACAAAAGTGTTAAACAAGTTCAGGGCGACAAGGGTCTCTTTGGGATTTAGAAATTTCTCAACTGGTGTACGGATGTTTTCCGTGGTAAGAAGCTGGTCGGTTGGGGAAATCTAAGTCTAGACTGAGTGTGCACTTTTCAGCAGGAGGGAGCCACAGCGAGTCATTAATCACCCGCCGCTGACACTGAACACCTTCTGCCCCTTGTAAGGGCAAAATAACCTCTAACAATGAGAGGAACTAAGTGGCCAGAGACAATGGGATATTGCATGGTGGTTTATGTTCCTCTCATAAGCAGCCCAGCCAGCCTCAGACGATGGAGCAGCTATTGGATGCAGCTGCCTGACTGTACCCAGCAGCAGCAGGGAGGGACATTACACGCTCCTCCTCGCTGAAGGCCTGCAGATTCAGAGTGCAGAGTGGAACGTGGCTCGTTTCTCTCAATGAAACCCACCCTCGGTAGAACCATTACATGCACATTCAAGGCTGAAAAGGAAACGAGCAACACGGACACTGCTGAGTTTAATGGCACGGAAAATGTTAAAATATTAAACTTTGGCTGAAGTTAGGAGAACCATTGTCCATTGAACATGAACACAGTCTTTTAGTATGTTTTACTTTTGATCTATTGCCACAAGCCCACATGATATGGACAGTTCTGGGCAAAGTCTTTATATGTAAAAGCAGCCATTCTACACTGGGTTACAGGTGAACGTCCATATCAAAATGTAACTTAAACATTACTTATTGCATTTATGTATTTATAATCAATTTGAATCTCAATGACTCTTATTGTATACAAAGTCATTTGGACTCACACAGACAAGTAGCATGACTGCAGTATGAGATGCATTTATGTTATTGAAATAGTCCGGCTTCAAATGCATGTGTTTGGTAAAGTAGTGCATTAGATGTGTGAGTGTTTGTCAAAGGTATTACATTACATTTTGCTTTTCTTAAACACAACCCCAATAACTTTAATGTATCAAGACCTTTCTCTGTTTTCAGACGCGTCGTGAATCTAGGCAGCTTGCAAGACAAAGCGAGTTTCTACATGAATTCAAGGTAACATGGGGTGAGTCATTGATGCACACATGATAGGTTGTGGGGTTAATTACTCCTTCAAAGACTTTTTCTCACAAACATTAGGCAGACAAGCTAGCTTTGGAGCATTTAGCAGCTAATGGGTAGCTAGCTCAGAGGGTTGTCCACTGATCGTCTCGTCCAAAAGTGTCCCAAATTGTTCCAGATGTTAGCATATCTTTCACGATGTGGAACTATTCCTTTAAGTACAGCGCTTGGGGAAATGTACTTTGTCACATTCTGTCATTGGTGATGCATGCATGACACGTCATTTTCCTTTTAATCATCACACTGCCAGAAACATTATAGGCCTATTGTCAAAGATTATGAGACACTATCAAAGCCTGTGTTTTTGTCTGACAACAGAGGTGAACGATATTGAATTTCTCATATTCATAATTTCCCTCAACATTTAAATCTGTATTAGCGAGCGCACACAGCTGTCACCGGAAAACAAAAGAGCCGAGTTTTCTCTGCTGCCTAAATTGTGTTGTCAGTATCATCATCCTGCACCTCTTCACTGACGATAAAACGGGGGGGGGAAAGGGACAGATTTGACAGACTGAGACATCGGGATGATTTTCACTGAAGATGTAGCCGAACACAGAAACAGAGCAAAGCTTATTTGATTATAAATCCTCAAACCCAGTTGTATGTATCCGCACGTCAAGTCATTCTTTGCCAGCTGGAAGCTCATTTGAATATTCGGTCATGTTTAGTGTTTCACAGGGGTACCTTGTGAGTTCTTCAATAAACTGATGTTCTTCAATTGACCGTATTAGTCGTGTGTTTTAAGGCAAGCATGGTCTGGCTGATACTAAAAAAGGAAATGGGACCCTCAGCTACACTAACACACATTTGCATCGCAGCACTCGCGGAGGCCTGAAGCTGATTGATTAATAGAGACAGAGCATGCCAAGCCACATCAGAGCCCTGCTCAGGTTAAGTGGTGCTAAGATTGTTTTATATAGGCTATGATTAGAGGATAAGGAAGGAGATGCTGGACTTAGTGACCCTTTAATCATTGGGGGGTCTTTGGATCCAACCTGCTCCAACAACTTCAATCAGACACTCGATGGCGAGTTTGAAAGTGGCAGCAGGGAAAAGGGGAAGAAGATTTACATTTTGACATCAGATTATCATCGGTATTATACGGCATACATATATATATATATTTGTATTTAAAAGATCTGCATTATGTTATTTACATTACAAGTTTTTAGGTAATTGATTTTAAGCCTTGAGTGACCTATCACAAATATATAAATTTGACTATTTTTGAGTCTCAATAACAGTGGTTTGTGAATGATATCATAGTGTTCGGATGTTTAGAAATCAAACCTCTTTTGGAAGTATCACAATTACTTCAAAGTGTGAGTTGGTGAACAATTCATCTATTAGAAAAACTGTTCACATGTGTCCTTATATAAGTTTATACGGAATAGGATAAAAGCCACATGTAAACATTGTTTTGACCAAAAGTTGAGTTTTATATCTGAATTATGGCTGTTTTTTTCTCAGAACTAAAAAAAGTCCCTTTTGGTCAGATCTCAAAATTGTTTGACATGCGGCCCTAAGCATCTTCCATACATTTCTCAAACGGAAGCATTATGGTAAAAATATGTTCATATTTTCAGTTGCACAGGTAACATTAATTGTATCATAGAGATGAATATGCACTTAATTTCAGTGTTTTGAAAATATGATATTGAAATAGCGTTTAAAGCTCAAGAATATTTGTAAGTGTATTTACATGGTGGTATTTGATTAGGAAATGCAAAGGTTTAAAGGTTGTTCTATACATTGGCTGGTGCAAAAACTCTCCGGAGTGCAACATAATTATCTACATCATCAAAAGCAATTATGGATGCATAAATTGAATGCATGTCTACATCCCCATTGTCCCCTGCATATTTGTCCCTTGCACAGATAACACAGCATTACCATTACAATGGAGGGGGAATAATGGAGTTGCCCAGCTGGGGTTAAAGGGACATGACAATAAGTGTGACAAGCCTCTGTCAGACGCTGGCCACGAAATAAGAGAAGAACAACAACTTTTCATCCCATTCAAATGTGGGCGTGTCGAGTCAAATGAATCACAGGCATCATGGCCTCAGGGCGCTATGCTAAACATTAACTTAACACAAGCATAACATAAATAAACTCGGAACGTCTACATTTAAAGCATTGTTTTATCACATTTGGACAGCTGTAAACTTTAATTAAACATGAAATGTTATTTATTTGAAAGCAATGCTATTGTATTTTTTGGATGATTTCATGAATTATTTTGTATCTTATTGTACTGTAAGTCACTTCCGACAAAAGAATCAGCCAAATGAATGTAAAGTAATAAGCAAGAAAGAATGTAAAGTAATAAGCAAGAAAGAAGTTGAATATGACAACAATAGCTTCAAGTTATATTCTTTTGTCTTATTATATGATTAGGCTACCTTGCATTTGTGTAAGAGCAACTTATCGTTAACTGCTCACTTAAAAACTTCTATATTCTCTAATTGACAATCAACCCTTTTCTCTTACACAAACATTTGAGATACTTTGCCAAATATATGTTTCAATTATAATAACATCAAAGCCCCCACATTTGTATAGATTATGACTTTTGTCCGACAGGAGCAAAAACTGTAATAGTGGGAATGTAATCGTTGCCTTACCCCAACCAAATATATGTTTTGCCTAATTCAAACCAAACCTTAACCATATAACTGCCAATATATATAATTATTTGGTTTTGGGCCAAAAACAATTGTATTTGTCCCAAAACAATGGATTTGTTGGCATGTAAAGCAAGGTGACCTTCCCAAAAGATCTTTGGAAATACTTTTGTTCTACTTGAATAACTCCTCTATCATTATAACGAAGGAGCACCGACGGTCACAACGGTGACAGAAATATGCCAAACACAGCTTCTACTTGCAAATCATTGAACAGCATATTTAATATGTTGATAACAGTGAATAAAGAACAGTAACTGTTTGCTATTAAATACAATTATTTTTAAGCCTCTTGAGACTCTCAGAAATTATGTTTCTCTTCTTTTTATCAGAGGACTGAATACCTCCAAGGACCCTTTAAAGAAAGTGGGTGACTTATTCTGATTTCCAGTCATGCTCCAGTGACTCCAAGTCAACTGTCTAATTATTTGTCAGCAGAAAAACTTCATGCTGAATATTGGTTCTTTCCCTTTATTTGGTTTTGCAAAGATAACAAGATCAATTTAGCAATGTTTAATATCCAGCGTGTCATTCAGAAGTTAGTATTTGTCAGAGAGAGAAGGAAACTCATGAACTGATGGCTTGTCAACATCAATCCTGATCTGACATCCTTCTCTATCAACAGGAAGTGATGAACGTCTCCCAAAGCCTGATCCTCATTATTACCACAGTGTGCTGCAGACGCTTTTCTCGGGCCTCTTTCCCTGCGCTGCCGTCAGCACACCGGGCCCTCCTCTGTCAGATGAGACACTCTGAGAATCCCTGGCAGCTCATATATCAAGGGACATCCTCACAGCAGTACTCCTCTTCCTTTTTCAATGCACAGGGTAAGTATTTTAATTAGTTGGCTAATTGTCTAAGTAATTGGAAGACAACTTAGCTCAAAGAGTAATCAATCTCTACAGGGCTGTGTTCTATCACATCAAAGGATCTGTAATTAACACGGCAAACCATGGGATGGTCTTTGACTGAGCTCGATAGCGTGGGCGCGTACGATCACAGATAACACCGAGGTTCAGGAGACGGATCTGGGAGGCCTCCAATGAGCATGAGCGGTGTTATCATTCAGACAGAACCAGAGTCAGACAGACACTTGGAGGCAGAGACCTGTGTATGCTGGCTGTGATGCAAGAGCTACACTGTAAACAACACAGATAAAGCCGTTACTTATTCAATACATTTCAGCAGCTTTTATTCTTTTAAATTCTGGAAATCAGTGTTTTTGTCTATAAATAAAAAAGATTCAATATGACTGCTGGGAAGCTTGGATGTTCAAATGTGCATTTTAAATTTCCCCGAAGAATATCTGTTAGCGTGATTTTGACAACAGAATTGGCAATTCATTAAATGTTTTCATATACCGAGTATCAATTTCACTTTGCAGCAAAGCTCACGCCAGGCATTAAAAAATTACACATTTGGGATGAACAAGACTAATCATGTCTCAGATTCATCCATTTGAGGCCCCTTAATTTCCCCATTGTAGAAAACAAGACGTATAATGAACAATTATACATAAAGTCAATTTCAGTGTTGTGCAGAAGACTTAATTAAAATTACTAATGAAAAAAGGGACTGCTTACAGTGTGGAAGTTTACTCATCAATTTTAAAATGAGTGAATGCTTTGTCTTGGTGAACTGTAATGAAAATGACCTAGATGGCAACACACTCCATTTTTTGTTTACAAACAATCATTACGAAGAAAATGAGTAAGTCACAAACCCGTGGTGTTATTCATTCTGAGAAGAATTCGACATAATTGGCCAGATTGTAGGAGGAAACGGCGGCTAAACATCAATACCATTACATTATTCTGGGACAACGGATCGTATTATCAATTAACAAATGTATTCAAAATGCAGAAATGAATGTCATGCTTGTGGCAGCTGCCTTAAAATGGATAATTATGATAAAACATCCAGGAGGAGAGCCATCATTGGAAGACATGATATTCCCTGAAGTGATCCCCTCCCCCCCCCGGCCCCTCGCTCCCCGCCGCAAGGCACAATCCGCACAGTGGCACTGACAGATTGACAAATAAGGTTAATAAGTACTTTCCACCTCTCCTAAAGGCTAATCAAATATTAATCCTTGAGGTGTGGTCAGCAGAAAAAAACAACAACAAACAATTGGTAGAGGGGAATTGATCGAATTGATTCTCTCTCGTGATGCTCGGGGTAGAAGAGATGGGGGGGGGGGTAGTTGAGTTGGAACTGTAGGAATTCATTTCAGGCTGCGAATTGACAAATATTTGGTTATAAGCGCTTAAAGCAATTTCAATTTTTAATCCATCTCCACGTTCTGGTGGCTCGCTGGGCGCAGTATACAACAAATGACCCACCGCACACACTCACAGCCCCTTCAAACACACACACACACACACACACACACACACACACACACACACACACACACACACACACACAACAAAAACAATATGCAATTCTCCATTGGGCGCTATGGAAATGCCATGAAAACTGTCCTTAGAATCTAATTTAAAAACAACACAAAAAGGAAGCAGGGAGTTAAGTCAGTAGAATAGGACAACACACAATACATAGATCTTTATAATGGCCACCTTGCACAGCCACAGGGACAAGCATCGAAGAACGGGACGCCTTCAGAATCACACTATTAGTGACAAATTTGAGTTGTGCACGAATCCTTCCCCCTCTCGAACTCTTTTTACTAATCGGAGGCCTCGGGACATCGCGGTGGACCATGGGAGAGGAGCCACACACTCCTGTACTGATAGGGCAAAATTGGATCCAGTGAGAATGCAAAGAAGCTTATCAACCAACACTCCCCGGCAGTGCTCCCCGCCAGAGCATATGTCAACATCATTTATTAGATGTGGCCAGGGACTAAATTATGTATGATCACAAAACGGGGAAAAGGGGGGGGGATAGGATCACACGCAGCAGGTGGATAGAATAATATTTGGAGAGAATATGAAATTATTAATAGAGGCCCTTGAGGGAGAATATTTGTTAACATTAACCCAGTGAGTCATTTGTAATGCTTCGACTCTATGATTAATCATTTTGGACATTTCAGAGTCACATCCAGTTAAGTGAATGTTTTATTTGCTCCTGCTTTCAGAATGCATATGATCCGATGCTGTATATTTCTGTGTTAAAATGCGCGGATACTCGGAGAAACTTAAATCAAACACTTCCAAATTACATCCAGTAAATCGTGTCTTTAAATGATGTGGATTTAAAAAAAACCTGTTAACTGTATTTCCGTCACTTCTGCCAAACATATACTAAGTAGCTTTAATATTGCCAGATGAGCAATCTCTCAAGCAAAATACTCTTCAGAGATACTATGTAATTGACTCCACATCTAACAGTATGGAACAAATCCCACTAGCAGAGGGAGTTGACAAATTGCATTAAAAACACTCAATTGGGCCAGGATTGGATAGAAGCTCATGTTCCTCCTTATCCCATTAAACATGAAACAGTTTAATCTCTAAAACTTGCTGACATACGAGGAAACGCTTAAGCATGCCGCCTGTATTTGATGTGTGGAGGTACAACAACATGGCCTCTAAACTAAATGTGTAAACTGTGTGCGCTCGTACACAAGAACAGAATTTACTCAACATGGAAGTAGCATTATTTTAATCAACGTCAATTACAACATCGTTTAATAGCAGTGTAACAGGGACGCCGTTGACGTGCATATCATTTGTTTCAGCCTGCTCAAAGAGGGCAACATTAAAGCGACTCAAAATGTCAAATCATCCAAGTTTCTCCCTCAATGGCTTACCCCGGTTTGAACATGTTCCGCTTCCTTTCATGACATGTAAACAGGTTTTGACATGGGTCTAGTTAAATGCGTAAGACATGCTGAAAAAAAGGAAAGGGAAATGCCTGTTCAAAAAACCACCAAACCTGTCAACACACAGTACCTGCTTTAAATCTGTTCCCCATTTCAGGCAATCTGTGGGAACCAGGCCTGTGGAGTCTAATCCTGTTTTCATCCGTACCCCCCCAACACCCCCCTCATCTGTATCACACTTTCAATTCCACTTGCTAGTGCCTTTGTGTGATTTTCATTTGATCTCGCTTTTAAAAATTCTAAATCTATTCAAGGTTTTCTAAGTTGGATTCACGCTGCTGCCGTGAAGCCCTATTTATGTTCTAGATTTGGAATTGCAAATCAAGAGTGTGTGATTTAGGGGGAATGAAAGTCCAAAAGTCCCCGGCATCACCTTTTATGATTCTGTAGGTTTAAAATGTTAACAAGGGTGATTTGTGCAGTATCAGCCTGTGTGTGTGTGTGTGTGTGTGTGTGTGTGTGTGTGTGTGTGTGTGTGTGTGTGTGTGTGTGTGTGTGTGTGTGTGTGTGTGTGTGTGTGTGTGTGTGTGTGTGTGTGTGTGTGTGTGTGTGTGTGTGTGTGTGTGTGTGTGTGTGTGTGTGTGTGTGTGTGTGTGTGTGTGTGTGTGTGTGTGTGTGTGTGTGTGTGTGTGTGTGTGTGTGTGTGTGTGTGTGCACAGAAGCACTGTGGTGTGTTGTACTCTGTCCAACATCCATGGTGCTTTAAAGCACGCAAACTGACATTCTCTATACTCTATTATCAGTGCCAATTAACAATACATCTTAATTATAACCTGAGATAGTATTCACAACCTATTATTTTTATTTTTCATGTTTTAAAATAACTTTTATTTGGCTTTGTATAGCTTTTCAACTTTGTATCACAAAGCAAAATTACGCTTTCTGGCATTTGAGGTTCTTTATAATTTATTCCTGTAGAAACACCATCAAACAAAAGACCACATTTAAAGAGGCCCTATTATGCTTTCAGGGTTTTCCCTTTCCGGTAGTGTGTTACATACAGTAGGTTGTGGTCTGCCTGAAACGCCTCCACTGGACCCCTTTGTTTACATCCGCCACATAGTGACATCACTATGTAACACTCTATTATCCTACAACAGGAACAGGTAAACGAGACTAAGTTGCTTGGCATTGTTCTTGATGCTGGTTACGGTGGACAAAGCAAAGTGACAGTATCGTAACTAAAATGGGAAGGAGCATAGCTGTGGCGAGAAAATGTACAAAGTATGTAACACCGACCACTTTGAAACAAGTCATCCAGTCTCTGGTTTTGTCCCATCCTGAGTACTGTCCGGTCATATGGTCGTCAGCAGCAACAACACATTTACAGAAATTACAAACAGCTCAAAACAAGGCTGCCAGACGAGCTCTCCACTGTTCGAAGCACACTCATATTGGAGTTATGCATAGAAGCCTATCACGGCTTCCAGTTGAGAAACGTCTGCAATCTCGTCTTATCACTTTTCTAAAACATTTCCAATTTAGCAAAAAACCACTGTATTTTTATGATCAAATAGTTTACACAAGAGACGAGCACGACCATAAGCCTAGACAAGCTGCACCAGGCCATCTACGGGCACCTAAACCCAGGACCCATCTCCTGAACTCTTCTGTGTCTTATAGAGCTATAAAGGAATGAACTCATTGCCAAACTACCTGCAATAGAGTCCAGAGCCTCTTTCAAGAAGAGATTGAAGGGCCATCTACTCATGACCACGTACCCCTGTGAGCTGTGAACCCTCATTTAATTTGATCGCATGTTGTTGATGATATTGGTGATGTTTTTAATGTTGTTAATGATGTCAGGACTTATGTCCTAAATGTTGCTGTATTATTGTTGTATTATTGTTGTATTGTTTTAAGTGTCGGACCCCAGGAAGAGTAGCTTTTGTCGAGAGCAAAAGCGAATGGGGATCCTTAATAAACATAAACATAAACATCCTACTGGACTCTGGTTTCAGACAGAGGGTGAAAAGAGGTGCTGCAGCACAGGCAGTATGACAAAAATAAAGACCTTTTTGAACATCAAAGCATGGAGACATGTCCCAGTAGAAGCACTAAATACAAATATGAGCCTAATAGGGCCCTTTTTTATTTATTCCTTTTAGTTATGTGTTTTTTTTTACTTTGCCATTGGGTTCTTTTATGGTTCATACTGGCATTGTTCCTAATACTTAATTGTGTGATTTGCCTGGTAGCTGAGCTCTTCAGTTGTAACGCAGGACAACGCTTAATTCCGCATCTCTTTGGATGGCACCAACATCGCCGTTATGAACCACCGGCATTATAGATCCTGCATGACCGCTAACAAAGGGTTGGAAGTCATTTCAGTGTTCTCATATTCCTGACCGTCCCTTTCTCTCAGATCTTAACAAGCTTCAGAAATGAGTGACAGCATTAAAACCAAAACACCAATACAACCAAGAAAAAAAGAAGAAGTTCAGCATCCAATACGGCATGCACTTGAAAAACAAACTTTGAATCTATTGAATTATTTCTTATGAGCGTTTAATGCAAAGGAAATGTAATATTGCTGCAGACTCGTCTGCTCTGCACATAAATTGTTACTTGGATATGACTTTAAAGAGCACATCATAGAGAAACCGCAGTCCATCAATTCATATTCTTGAATCGCGGGCGTTAACATTAAAAAAGATACACTTGGATGTTTTTAAAATGTCACGGCATAATAAACAACTGGCTGTTTTTATGTGGGTTTCAGCTCAACAGTATATATCATATGAAGCATGAGCTCACTAAGTATGTGTGCGCCTTTGATGATCGCTCTTGAAGTCATGTTTGTTGTTGTGGAGTAAGTTCTAACTGATAATCGTATTATGGGGAAACAGTATATCTGCGTATCACAGAATATGACTGCCCTACTTGATGCCCAGTGACGGATTAAGGTGAGCATTATGAACTCAGCCAGAACAAGCCCCACTTCCTGTGATTATCTGACACAAGATGCTGACGGACGCTCGCTGTTGACATTTCTGTTCACACTAGCGGTGAAAAGGACAGCAGCGGCAGAGAATTACAACGCTTACAGGACTTACACGGTTGTATGTTCCTCTTTGTCGCCTCTGTTGTAGGACTTAGCATATCATCGGCAGTTGAATGAGCTGTGGGACTGACCTGACGTGACAGACCGGGATCACACATTGGGGGCTGTTTCCTTGCTGTCATCACAGTTGTGTGGTCAGGCCCGGCACCTGGAACATCACAAATGCAAAATGTAAAAGCCCCATTGTAGAGCGGCATGTCAAAAAAGTAGTCAGTGTAATGGATAAGGGGTCACGGTGTCGCCGTTTTTTGATGTTGCGGTGTGATCCTAACGTGATTGGTTTCTGTTAGAAGTTATTATTAGAATAACAAAGACCCTACTTACCATAAAATAACAGGTGAGGTTAATGGCAAATGATTTGTTGCATTAAAACCACCGTTTTTGCATCTCACTCACTTTTTTTTGGGCGTTAATGGATTTTATTTGACTGAATATCCTCTGAAAGCATACATAATTCTGCCTGGAAGCAAATCTATTTTTCATGAATAAAAAGCAATATTAAGAGCACAACTTAAGAGCCTATGAATTAATAATTCTGTATTACTGAACATGAAAAATGCAAAATAAAAAAAGAAATCCTACCCTCCTGTGTGGTTTCATAATACATTAGACTTCCAAATAGACCTCTACTTATTCATGTCTTTGTTACACATTTTTACAAACTTTGGCAAGTAAATGATTAACACATTTCAAACAACTTCATGTGGTAGCAACAAATACATTTTAAAAAGTCAAATCAACGCTGGTCAAGACTCTGTCCATAAATACATTCATGTTTTAGTTAACCCATGGTAAATGCCAAAAATAATTGCAGTCAAATTACACCTCATTACTCCTACTAGTAACATAATACATTTATATTCACACTAAAATAATACATCTTGCTAAACGCTCAGCAAAGCTGGACATTGTGGTTTACAAAAAATGCAAAATGGCTCATAAATTGCTAATTATCTTCCGCTGCAGGTCTGCATGTGAGATTAAGTCGAAGATTTACAATCCCTGTGTAGATCATTGAAATGAAACCTCTCGTAACAGTGTTTAGACAACAATGGAGGTCAATGGCACAGAGACATTCGTTTTATAAGGCCGTATGACTTATGTCCCCACGATCAGTTCACAGATTGTTTTGGTCTTTTTTATGTGATTTTAGGACAATAAGAAACATCTAAATCATCACCAGACATATTCTTTAACCTGTGCCCCACTTCCAGTTGCAACATCACTTTTACTTCGAATGCCCACACACGCCTAAGTGATGTGTGTAGGTTGCAGCAGGAGGGTAGTACCAGCCGTTGTAGATGGCATTTCACTTTTCTCACCAAAGCCTTTGCTGTGTTTCCATAACGATTACAGAGCCTGTTCCGTAATGCTACTCGCAGCCTTCTGGTGAACTGCTTGTCGCTTGTTGACTTCAAGCTATGGATTGTCATGTTGGTCAGTGCTGTAATGGCCAATGAGAGGAAGGAGATTACTTTTATTATGACAAAAATATACCTCAACTTTATTATAACATGAGACATACTGTTCTATTCCCTTTCGTTTCATGACTTTTATCCTAAAATTATTTTGTTATGCTTTTTTGTATTACTTACTGTATGGTTAACAATACTTGGACTTTTTTATCAACACATTTTATGACACACTTACTATTCTTTTTTTAAATACATTTTAACAACATACTATGACTTTTGTATTACTATTTTAAAACATTATTGCAGTGCTCGTTCAGGATATGGCCTATTGGAGCATTTGCCTGTTCGTTACAGTTCAATCTGTGACTGCAGTCATTGTAAAGGCCGCTGCTCAGCTTGCAGCTTAAGCACTGTTTGCTTATTAATATTGAACCAAATGTGACAGTGCATTCCCTTGGGTTCCCAACAATACACCTGCACAAGATATGGTGAACAGTTGAGATATTCAATATTCCTTGCTTTAAAATCAGATACTGTCATAAACGTGCGATGCATATATAGATATATGAAATACCTGCAGAGATACTTTATAATATACAAATACACATGGTGTTGAATACAGTGTATGTTCAGTGTAGTCTGTCACCCGGCTATAGATACAGTAATGACTGTGGCACCGTCTTCTCCCATGACATTTGGAGGTTAATTTGCACCAGTTTCATGGTCATTTATCGATGGAGGGTTCTGAAATTAGCATTCTCCACGCTTTTTATTGACAGAAGTGTTTAATAACCCATCAACTCAAGCAGGATGGTCAGCCAGGATGTGCAGAAGAATACGCTCCATTCAAACGGCACAGGTTTTTAGTTTAAAGAATGCTGTTTTATGAGCAAATTCATGACAATTCCTGTGAATTCATTGTGCTAATCATGCTAAGCATTGTGACAGATGTATGCCATGGAAGCTTTGTGGTACATTCTGTAGGGAGCGATGACTCGTGTTGGGCTATAACGTGGAGGGATTTGCAGATGATGAAGCTGTGAGAGCGGCTTTGATCTGTTGGACCTGGTCAGTGTTGTGGAGACAGATGAGGGAAGAGGAAGAAGAGGTTCCTTGTTCTCACCGCAGGTTTCCCCTTTATTTGGACATATTTACAGCCTCGCTAAATCTGTTATATCTGTTGTTGCCCCGTGTTCTCCCCTGCCCGCTGATTTACAATGTTTCTCCTCACATTCCGACTCCCCAACTTTGTCACGTTGCTTTGAGCATGAGTGGCTGCTGAAGAAGTATTGTGGGCTGTGGAACAATGTACCATGTTGGAGAGAAGCTATTTATCAGACAAAGTGATGGTATTAGCTGTGAAAGCAGAGACAAGCATGTGCATTTTTGTCTAGGAAATTAGTTCAAGCCCATAAAATACATTACACATCTTTCTTTTTGTGATCTTTATAATTCCCTGCTGCCTCCTCCATCCTTATCTTCCTCTAACCACTTGTGTATAATTTCACATCCACACATTCACACGGCATGTCACAACTCAGAGTGAAATATACTTATGTTCAAAGGAGTCCTGTGTGGAGTGATGGCTGGGCCTACAGTAGCCTCAGAACCGTCGACACACAGCTGTCTTTGCTGTAAATCTTGCAAATCCACTAGAAAAAAACTGTCTTTTGAGAATTTCTTGAGTGGTAAATTGCTTTAGCTTTCAACGCGAGTGTAGTACGAATCTTCCAACGCCAATATTGAGCGAGCCATTAAAGTCGTACAGAAGTCAGAGCTACAACTGCTGTCCTAATAACACGGAGCAATTCTTTTAGATTATGTGTGTGACCAAATGTAAATAAATAAACAAATCTGACTTCTAACGTATAGTTACTGGACAAGGTTAATCCTGCAGGTTAATAAATACAATGCATCCCCCTCTTAATAGCATGCATGGCCTTGTCAGAGTTCCTTTATCTACAAGCTTTGTCTGTGAGGCTATTATATAATTATATCATTGCATTTGTCATTTGCGTTCACCCTTGGGGTGAGGAAGAAATTAAAGCACTGAGTATGTTAGCTTTATAAGCAGAGTGTTTGCAACACAAACCATAACAAAAGTTCATATTTCTGTGTAATGAATGTTACATTATTTATACTATGAATTATGGATGAACTCGTGCAGACCTGCGCTGAATGGGATGGCTTGTAATCAATCCTTGTCTGATGGAGCTCTCCAGCAAACAGCTATTAGTGGCTACTCTGTCTCAATTCTTCCTGGAAACACCTAACTAACTGCTGCAGAGCAATAAAATGAGCTATTATTACCTGCAGTCAAGGTATAAATTATACTTATATTCAAAGAGAAAATTCATTGCCGGTAATTTGGGAATAAATATGAGGATATTGTAGTGATTTAAAGATTATGGCAACAGAGATTAAGCACTTCTATGATTTAGCGACATTGAAAAGGCTTATTGAAGTGAACCGGTAATACTTTCCCCTAAAATACTAAAGAGAAAGCACTTTAAATGACAGCATTCTTTGAATGAATACACTTGATAACTTCACAGTGGCATAAGCGCTGAGCTGAG
Source organism: Pseudochaenichthys georgianus (assembly GCF_902827115.2). Taxonomy (NCBI): domain Eukaryota; kingdom Metazoa; phylum Chordata; class Actinopteri; order Perciformes; family Channichthyidae; genus Pseudochaenichthys; species Pseudochaenichthys georgianus. The sequence goes on from NC_047510.2 coordinate 12,315,413, forward strand.
AGAGGAAGGAAACATTACTCATGGTGTTTTTCATCCTAACTCTACTTTATTAGCTTATTTGATTCCCCATTCTCCTCATAGTTGATTCAATACATTTCCTATTTGCATAAAACTGTCCGGTAAGATTATCTTCACTTATTCGATCTATCCTAAGAGTCACCTTGTTCAGGATCTTATATGAATAATGAGATTTTAAATTGGAAGACACTCACACAGAGAATGAGGCATTTACAGTTAATTCATCTCATTGAGTTACATTGCTTAGAGGTATTGGAGGGTTTAGATTTTCATTCAAGCATCATATTTAACAGTGTCTGCTTCCCCCCACTTTACTGCCATTGAAATTTAAATGGCCTGAGCCTGACAGATCCAATATGGCGGCCCACTGTTGCTATTTTTCTGGGAGCAAATATATTGTCAAAATCCGTATATCCAGTGAATGAGAAGGCAGAAAAGCGCGATCACATGGAAGCCCCTCAGCATTGTGCTGTTTCTTTTACAAATATTTCAATAGGACCTAACCCCATTCTTTATTTCCCCTATTTATAGAAAATAAATGATACGCATCTATATGTTGCAGGATTGGTTTTAGATCTCAAGGATTATCTTAGAAAATACTTAAAAATAGTAGTGTAATCTCCATTGTTTCATTTAACAAAACAAATTACATACTGTTTTTTCTGTCACACAGATTCACAGTGAATTGACAGAGAGAAGAAGACAGAATGAGAGAGTGGGAAAGAGAAAGGGGGGGAGGGGGGTTAATTGGCTTTTTATGACTCCAATTAAATAACATTATGCATATACTGGCTTAACGGCTTAAATGTGGCCTCCATTAACAATGTCCTCTTGATTGGTTCTTGGGCTTAAGGTCTCCTCCAACTCGGGCAGGCAGCGCTTGTCATAGTGCTTAAGATCCACATGTGAAGAGGAAAGCTTGTGACAGTCAGAGATTTTATGTGTGTGAATAAATTTAAAAGGAAAACTGAAAATCTTGAAAAAAGATCGTTGACCTTTCCTCTACCGACACAACCTGCAACAAGACCGCTTGAAATGTTATCTGTCTGAGATGACAATTGAATAAAATAAATCTCATCATTAAGACCTAGTGCGTTATCTTGAAAGCAAAAGGGAGAGAAAGAAAACAAGCATGTGCCTGTCCTGAAGCGGAGCTCCCGAGGTGTTAACTAATCTCTGGTGGCCAGTCTATGCACTGCCTCCTCTAATTGCTCCCTGTATTTCAGTCTGGTGTGAGAGCAGCCATTGTAGCGAGCGCCCAGTCAGCCCCCAGAGGTCTCACACCTTCATTATCACTCTTTATTGCAGAACCTTATATGGGCACTCGGCACCAAACAGCCTGCCCGTTAAAAATAGAGCCTTCTCCTCTCCTCTCCTTTTGGTGGTTTCAGTTTTAATTACTAACACAGAGCCAAAGCCAGAGTCCTCAACAGGCCTGGCGTTTTTTGTTCACTAATTAAAGCACGGATGGAGTTTATTGAAGGGACCCTGACTCTGCTCTCTCATCTATTATTAAGAGGGCAGGACAAATCATTTTCAAATGTATATGCTGAAACCTGTCCAGGGACAGGCACAGGGCGGTAAAGGTTGGGGGAAGGTGGGGTGAAATGGTGCTGAACACGGGGGAAGGTGGTTGAGATGCTGTAGATCCTGGAGAAGAAGGATACATGCAGAACTGTTATATAACGCAACACAAGGTGCAGCAGATACATGTTGTACCTGTGATCCAGCACACCTTAATGCTGGTCATTAAGGGGGAGAGTCTGCTCGAGCTGCTTCAGTATTAGCAAAGATAATGGCATTGATTGGGAGGACCCCCTCTGTGTGCTCGGTGTAAACAGTGGGCATAAATACCAAAACAGCAGGGTGGTAATGTGAGAGCACAATGTCCAGCCAGATTGATGTTCCTAGTGATTCACTCGCCCCCTCCGTCTTACATTCTTAATTGCCTAAACAGCCTCGACCCTGACAGCTGCACAGGTACCTCAATGCAGAACAAAAAGACCGGCCTCTGACTGCAGGGATGGGACGGGGCAAGACAGCTGTCAACAAAACATCCAGCAGAGCAGCAGAGATGCTTTTAATGACTGTTTACACATGAACTCCAATGGCTTTGAATACTGGTGGTTTTTTACAGATTTTGAGCGGAAACAGGTCAAAAGTCAGAAAAAAAGCGCTAGGATGAAGTAAAGAATAGTTTGTTTGCACTTAAGAGTTAGAATCGGCTATATTAAACTTTAAAAACTTATATTTCTAATATAAGGAGCAGTAAAAGTGATAGATAAAACTAAAAAGATGTTTACTGATGAGCATACATTCGAATAAGAACAAAAATGACGACAATAATGTCCTTCCTTTTTTTGGAAAATGAAATTAATATCTGTACGATCAACCACTTTTGTAGACATTATTCAATATAAAAACTAATAATAATAAAAGACTGCAGTGCATTCTGTCAAAGTGTAATGCACAGCTGAATGCTTTGTCAAAGTAACAGTCACAGTGTGTGAGATACTTGTTGTGAAAAACAATTGGGAGCGAAATTAGCTTCATACAATTAGAGAAATAAAATGTCCATATCTGGTTTTCTAACCTTTACAAGATGAGGTAGAGTGAATTGAAAAGGAGAAATAATTAATTTAGCCGGGTGAAGAGCAAGAGGATCTTTTCTTTGCCTAACAAGCAGCTCGCATCCTCAGGGCAATTAGTCACTGTCATATGAGGGCAAATGTAGAACCCTCTGCTTGCTTGTTAAGTAAAAACTTACACAGAGGTCACTGACATGTGAGAGAACTGCAGTGTAACCACTGAGCTATAGAAGATCTCCACAGTTAAATAAGCCAGACAAAACCACCATTACAATTAATCTGTATCTGTGTGATTTTGAATATAATCTAACTTAAAATATGAAAAACATGCACATTTGGTAAATAATTGTCTTTTTATGATTTAACTAGTAATCACCTTATATCAAATTATAGCCGAACATAGGGGGAAAAGAAAATGTAAACCACTCTCTGCACGATTATATTACATTTAGCTTTATTCACACAATATACATTATATAAAATACTTTTAGGTTTTTTACAAGAATATAGCATAAAGTCTTGCATAACCACTAAATATGGAGCTTTTTTCCATTATGTTTTGTTCAGGTTTTATATAAGATTTGACATAAACTGACATAAATAAGACTGATTTTCCCTCAACCTTCGACATATTTCCATCTAGACAATGTTCCCCTATGCCTCACCAAGTTATCACTAAAGAAGCCTTTATGTACAGCAAACTGAAGAATGAAATGAATTTCACAGCCGTTTAATGTGGGATTGTTTAATTTCTCCATTTCTATGCATTATAAATGTACTCTTCTTTCTGGGTGGATTTTTCCAATACATACAGGGAGGGATATATAGGTCAGAGACCCCGGTGCCTTATCAGTAATTCTCCATTGCCTGGTTATTAAGGACAGCTTAGGTGGAGAGGGCTGGAGTACCAGGAGGGGTTAAGGTGAATTGATTGCCTGTGGACATGTTAAACATGACCCTGTCAGGCCTCACTCCACTCCTAAAATGCACCAACCTGTGAACCTCACTCCAAGTAATCAGCTGTAGAGGCTTTAATAAAATTCAGAAAGCCCCGAGAACTTCCCCCCAGGGACTGTACCAAGTTGGAAATAATCGAAACCCGCGGCAAGAGACATTTGCACTGTGTTACCGTAGGAAGCATAACAAAATGCCTGGTGCTCTGAACCCTTAAAAATGTTTTCAGAGGGAAAAATAAGTTGTGGTTTATGAGCGTAATGGAAGCACATAGGTTGTTGTTCCCTGTTAAACAGATTGGAAAGTAATCACCAAAGAGTCTGTTCCTCTGCAGAGTGGCTTCAGATGCAGCAGCTTGCAGCAGAGGGCCAGTGGCAGGGTAATTACGGGGTAACTTGGGCTCAATCTGTCTGTAGACACCCTCCCCTTTGGAAAGGGGTGTTTCCCTTGATTAGCCCGACTCAGGGTGAAGCCCCCTCTGCAAACGGCAGATTGAAGTTCATCACAGGGGTCTCAGCTGCCAGTATGTTGCAATGAATTGCTGGCTGTAAGAAGGTGTTGACAGGAGCAGCTGGACATCAGAGAGTGATGAAAAGAAAGGGAAATTCATGGAGAACACAGACAGAACGGTCCACTGGGGAAAAGACAGAGAATTGGTCATCTGCTGGAGGAGAGATGAACTGCAGACATTGTCGTTTGGCCTCAGGGCGTGTGTAAAAAGTCGCTTTTGTTTATCTGTGGCCTTCATTGTGGAGAAAGCCTGCGTTTGAGAGTTAAGAACACTGAAGTGTGTGAAGTTCAGTCACGCTGATTGAGTCGATCACTGCAGCCTCTAGCAAGAACTCAAGTGATAACCGCCTTAAAATAGATATTTAAGTCAAATGATAATGTCAACCATTCAAAAAATGATAATATGCCTGAGGCATGTTATAAAATGACAATAATAACGAGACTACACATAAATGTTTCTCTTTTCTTTATGTCATGTCTCGGCAGTGCACACTGGCATGTTAAAAAGTGCGTCGCTGCTTAAGACACAGATCACACCCAGCCTTGTTTAGCATTCAGATGATAAATAATGACATTGGACAGGCCTTCAGGGTGGCTGACAGCCATTATAGGACATTACACACATATGTGTCCATTGTCTCAAAAGTGCTGCTGCAAAGAAAGCTCAGCCACGGAGACCACTGTTAGTGAAAATGAGAAATGTGTGTGTGTGTTTTGATGAATAGAGATGGTGCCCTAAGGTGAGGACAGACTATATTGGTGTGATTCTACCATTCACTATATTAATGAACTGCCTAAAGGTGTAAATTAGTTTTAATGGGTGTTACTTTACTGGCTTGGTTTCTACCACACACAAAGCCCCCTCACTCAATGTTCCTCCTGCACCTTTTATGAAGAAAAAAAAAGCAATTACAATTTGCAGCCATTTCAGTATTGCCAAAATAAAATACAAACATTAGCAGCGCAACTTCGTAAAAAAGAAGAGCGCTTATTCATTTCCTTATGACAATATGTTCTGACTCTTTTCCCTCCACACTTGAAATGCCTTAACTCACACTGCCAAATGTTGTCTTCCTCCAGCTTACTGCGAACAAAGCCGAAGCATTTTGCATGCCTGCGTGTTTGAACCCTTCATGCTGTATCATTTAACGCTCTTTATTTTCAAGCAGGAGAATTTGGAAAGAGGAAATGCTACATTTCAAAGAAATAGGTGTAAAAAAAGAGAAGTTAAGGGGGGGAGAAAAGACTGAGAGAATAAGAATCCTTTAAAGTCAGTGGTTTGAGAGAGCTGCTTTCTGCCTAACATGGCCTCTTAGCATACTTGACACCAGCCACTACTTAATTAGCTGCCATCATCTCTGAGCCCGGAGAAAGAGGGACAGGCTAATGATTAATGATAAAAACGCCTGGAAAAAAACCTTTGACAAAACACAACATGTCATCCTGTGTCCTCTGCAGACGTGCACCAAAGCTGTGATTTACTCTCCTTGAAACTGGCAAAGATTATTTATCCTCTCAAACATGATTAAGCTCAGATTTCTGCTTTCCCAAACACAGATGGAATTTGAGGACACCGTTTGCAAATGCAAAGTGCGCTGCTTCCCCGCAATCAGTGAGTGATAATGTTTTCTTTTGACATACATAATGTCTGACAGCGCAAAGTCTACAGGGAAATCTGGAGAGTCATGTTTCTGTCTGTTTATAATGGTCCGGTTGTATTGCATTTGTATGCTTTAACTCCTCCACTGAATCTCGGAGCACACTGCAAAATCAATTGCTTTATTGATCTATTACTAATTAGGGGAAGATAAATGGTTCAACTAAACAAATACAGGCTCTATAATGAGCCGATACAGTGCGAGACATATTAATTGAGTTCTGCATAACATGAGGCCCTTCTTCTAGTTCTCGCGTGGACACAATGGTTCCACAAAAACCAATGTGACTGATGTTACTCGTCTGAAGACAAAACCAACACAAAATCATTCTTTAACCATAATTATAATATATAATATACTGATTTAGCCTCCAGTTAAAAATAAGTCTTATCTCCACACCTTGTATTGTGCTGCTAGGGCAAGTATAGCAACCAGATCCCATGGTGAAATAAATCCAGCTCTCTGGTGTGAATCGTGTTGTTTGCAGTCACCGGCGATCAAAGGCTAATTAGTTTGAGCTGACACGGGGTCTGGCCCTCGGGTCAAAGATCATGACTGATGTTATGGAGATGATGGGGCAGGGAGGGGGAAGCCCGGAGAGCCCAGGGATCTGAATCCTCATTAAGCTGAAATTGTTGCTCTTACATCAAATCCGATACTAAACTTAAACCGAACACATTCTTCTCTTCTAATCACAGAATCTGAACTTTGCTTTGGATGTATGTGTAACATGTCTTCCCTTGGTGTGTTTAGAACAAGTAAGAAATCAGATGATGTACATCTTGTTTTCCCCAAAGGCTATTTTATGAAATCCACACAAATATACACTTTGCCGTTGACATTAGTGTATTTCATAGACGGACTGATAACCATGGGCTCCCTCTACAGGCCGCCTGCTCTCCAACAGCTCAGTCTCTCTCTGACAACTCGCAATGCTTCATTTGTCATAGCAGATGTTCAAAACTATTTTCCCTGGAAGCCTAAAATCTGAAGAAGTAAATTAATATCCCCTCCCCTCCCGTTTTAAGTCCCTCAGACTCAGTTCATAGCCTGCACTAAGTGCCCTTGTTGACTCAATTGGATTAGCACTAATATGTAAACACAGGAGGTAAGAGGAGTAATCCTCTAATGAGAGGAGAAAAAGTGAAATAAATAAGTTGAAATGCCACGCGTTGCCTTCAGCCCATGCTTCTGTCAGGTACACGGGATGTGTGTACGGTAGATGGAGAGAAGGTATTAAACGTGGACCAGGGGATATTCGGAAGTAAACAGTTGTGACCATTCACTGACAGCGTAGTGACTCGTTTGTAACTTAGTTGGATAATAGGAATACAGCCTCTAGGGAGCAAGACAAAGACTTGTTAATTATTAAAGCTTACATCAGCCAGGCACTAGAGAGTTGCAATTATTAATGTTGTTGTTCTTGTTTGTGCTTAAACACTACCTCTGCTGTTAATATGCTCATTAACCAAAATGAGTGATTTTATTACTCCTGATTTGGTTTGGGGTTTGTTAAACGTGTGAGGCTCAGCTGTCGTTGTTTACTGAGGGATAAGCACACATGTGGACAGGTGACGAGAGGAACTGATTCTAATGTCCTCAGATTTAAAATAGAACGTGTGTTTCGATATATTATTATTGTATATTCATTTTTAAAAAAATCCAAATTTAGAAGATTCACTTTTTGCCGTTTAGTTGATAGTTCACTGCTTCCAGTTAATAATTGTCCTTCTTTTAAAAATAGGTTATATCTCTCAGTTTAATCACACTATACCCTGCAAGGCTGACTCCATAATGTCACTTATCGCACTGCAAATAATCACTCCCAATTTAAACATAATATTGCATCGCGCCCAAGATTAAATAACTTCTAATTAAGCAAATGTTCTCGCTCACAGCTTCCCGTGCCATCTGAAGTCCTCATTGAATCAGTTTGCGAACGCCTTCCTGTAAATGAAAAATTGCTTTATTAATTTATTGCATGGCTCAACATGTGAAGTATAATATATGAATGTAATTTAGCTATAAATCATGGTTTTATTCTCCATATACATATATACATTTTCAGTATTTCTTTACAAAAAGGCCATCATCCGGCATGTTATTAATTAAAAGAGAATGAATCTTGTGGTATCGAGCTGTTTCTTTGCTGTCTTTCCAAATCACCGCAGCTCCACATCTGTTTTGTCACTAAAACTCTTACCAATAAATGCTCCACTTACATCTTGCCAATAGTGATTTCAGGTGTCCACACTGTTGATGCTGCTCGTGAAGACTCTCTAATTGGACTTGTCTGCTGATCCAGGGAAGAAAAACGGATCCAAACACTCAACGTCACTTAAAGTAAAGCTGTAAGTCTGGCCTATAGATAATGTGTAAAAGTGGCTTTATTATAATAAAGAATAATCAGTTAAACCAAATGTTATGTCTGCAACAATAACACAAGTTAAAGTAACTTTTTGATATATATTGAGAGACTGTAACTGATGTGACTCTTCAAACGGCTCCAAATCTGTATTGCGAAATGATCAGATGTACATATGAACTACACAAACACTACGAAAAATGTAAACAAGCAATTATATTTGCTCAGTCTCCATTGTGAGCTCAAACCATATGCAGCGTTAAAGGGTGTTCCTCCTCCTAATGGGTCCCGTGGGGGCGAAGGGGTTAATTGATGCAGATGTTGATCGCTTTTACACACGATGCAGGGAGCGTCTCCCTGGTGGCTCCTATTAGAGGCAGTTTTAATGAAGTGCTAAACAGAAGGCTTTCCTACAGTGTGGCCTGTCCTCAGGAATACTCAGCAAAGAAAGCACTTCACAGGAAAACATGCTCCCCTATTGATCGCCATGCCAAATAACTGAATCCTTTCCCAATCAATGCGTATTTCTCAACTTACGGAGCCTAATAGAAGACATTGTGAGAGAAAGTCAATCAGGGAGGCGATGCTGTGTATTGCTTAGGGCACGAGAATGAGTGTGTGGTTGTCATGTGGAGAAAAAACACAGCAGCTTTTAACCCCTTGATGGTAATGGTCCTTATCATTCAGATGCGGTTTAATTGGTGAAAATCATATGGGGTCGATCGGGGGGCTGCATGTACTTTTAGATTTTGTATCATATTGGGGTTAAAAGAAAACACAAATATTTACCAAATTTCACATCTAATTTCAAAATAAAGCACTCTTTTGTTCCTCAAATGAAACGAGGAACAAGCTTCATCTGTGTGCTAGTGAGTGGAGGTTGGTTAAAGTGATGGTAATGTAATGGGGCTTCTCACGCAGCGTTACCAGCCCATAGTCACTAAATTCTGCTCATTAAAATGACAAACCCAAACACAAAGTTACTCAGGCGTGATCTTCAGCTGTGTATGGCATCTGGCCCTGACGCACCTCCGCCCCCAGCTCCCTAGAGAGCATCACACACAAACCCACACACACATGTGCGCATACACACACAAAGAGTAACCCCCGATCACATTTTAAAACAATCAGCATTCCTTTCATTTCCAATTTAGTCACCTGCCACAGGCTCCTATTAGCATCCGCTATGATACAATATTAGAGGTTTTATAAATGAGGACGGGGCCTTCCTACCCCTTCAGTCTGAAGGAGTTTCTACATTTCCCCCAGTCAGCTTCTGCCTTCATCCGTCAGCCTCTTCCATCCTGATTATCAGGAGACACCAATTTCAAAGAGACATCTTAATAGTGATGTCAACGTATTAATTAGAAGTGTTAATGAGCTAAAAGCAACCCAAATTAAATTAATGCAGCACTAGACAGAGAGCGAAATTAGCTTCAATTTCTGTAAATGATTCTGAAGTGTGCACAACATATCAGCCTGTCTGAACATTCCCATCCCCCAAAGCTAATCAAGAGCTACATTGCAATTAGCTGCTTAATTAAAGCAACACTCTGCTCGGAAAATCCGGCACAATTAAGTAATGGCTGTTATAGCATGAAGACAGACTGTATTTTTCTTCTGGAGAAAAAAAAAAAAAATAGAAAAACAACATATTCTATCCCTAATGGCCTGCAGGGGATTGAGCCGGCCAAGATGTGCCAAGATGGAGAGGTTTCTATCTCACGCTTCAATGGGGATCTTTGCTCCAGCTGGAAGCCTTGTGAATCAATGACAGCCAGGCAGATCAAACTGCCGTGCCCAGGGTTGCTAAGACATCTGAATTGGCACGGATTCGGGTGACTGTGTCCTAATCACCGGTTCTGTTTTAGCAGCTCAATGGCTTCCAGTTGGACAGAGGAGCTCCAGACTATTGACACTTTGCACATATTTCAGCAGTGGACCTGTTACTGATCCCTGTGGCAGTGGACACTGTTGTCCTTCAGTCCCTGCTGGTGTGGTCCAAAATGTACCAGCCAGCAGGGATAAACAGTCTCAGAGCCAGAGGGACATATTGTCTATACATTTGTACATTGGATCTTTTTTTTTTTTTACAATATTACAAATGTTAACATAAAAACAACACAAAGTAGATTTCTAATGGGCCTCCCGGAACCAGCATCTTTTTTAATAAGGTCATTTAAATTGTTCTTTACTTGTAGTAATTTACAAATATACATTTCAGGAGGTCAAAGAAGGCAAGAGGTGTGCTGAAAACTGATCCACCTTTTAACATTGAACACGTCTTTGTAGCAGGAGGTATCATTAAACCAGGACTGTTTACAGAGGTCAAACATCATGCTCACTTTTGGAACAATCTTACTATTAATATTGTAATATAGCTGAGAGTAGCTCACACATCCCTTTATGCATTATTGTGAGACAAAGGTGTCACACATTCAACACAATACAAGATGTTCAATATGTATCAAGGCATCATTGATACTTTTTTCAACGTAGGTATGTAGTATGGAATAGGTAAAGAGCTCATGTTTCATCAGAATGTGTTTTTAACCCATGTTCTCTGTATATGTGTCAGATAGTAATGTCCAAATGATTAGTTCTTTATTTTCCACTGAAGAGTAACAGCTTAAAGAGCCTTCTGAACAGAAACAAATCTCATTTCTGAGAAGACAAAACCAAACACTCGGTTTAAGTGAGGAGCCCCCTCTGCTACTCAGTTATGTTCTGTTTTTAAAAGTGTATGAACGAGTGGTGAGCTGTGATTAACAGCCGTCTCGGAGGCGGAGTCCAGGGACTGTGGTGTAAACGGTATCCTTCAGCAGGTGTAAGCCACAGCAGAGCATATGCTGCAGGTAACCAGGCTGGTTGGCTCTACAGAGACTTTCCCTGGGCCTGCTTCTGCTGGGAACCAGTGTCACTCACAAACACCATCTGCCAGGAAACACATCCGCCTGTTTAAAGCATTTATCGGCAGGTCAAGGAGTGGTGCGTTCCTCTTTAAAAAAAAAACCTTAACACCTGCTGAAGTAAACAAAGGGAGAAGGTGCTATGCACTGCTTTCATTGCTTCTAATTCCTTCTTAAGGAATCAACCATGTAAACACAAAACAGTAAAAGCACAAGGCACAGGAGATGGCTCAGATCGCACAGTGCTCCAGGATATCTTTCCCTTTGCTGGAGAGAGGGGAAAAGACACCTGAAGTGTTTGACGCTAAATTAGCTTTTCAAAGACAATAATTAGACTTCTCCCCCTAAAGGTAAATTACCTGCTAACCAGCTGAACTGTTCTAATTATAGGATCCTGCCTCGGAGCCATTGCCAAGGATTCGTGTTTCAAGAAGATGTAAAACACATTTTCTTCTTTAAAAAAAACATGGCAAAGCCTACAGAATTCATTGTGGGAACCTGTTCGGTGCTCCGATTGCTCGGTAACAAAGAGCTGAACAACTGACGGATCACTTGCATAACTGCCTAACCTTTAGAGGATTTAAACAAGATCCTTTCCTACAGCAAGCAGATGGCAGCTATCGTTCCTTATGTGCATTTTGACAGCGGAGGTTGACTGAGCAACACTGGATGGGTGACAACTAGGTACTTATCTGTGCTTTGCATATTTTGCAGTTGATGTCATGACACTGCAAATTGATTTGTAAGACACACAGTCAGTGAAAGGATATTGAATATTTACTCTCGCCATGTAATAAAACCTATCTTGGCTGTGATGGGGAGGGTTTCGTTGGCCTTTGGGTCGAGGTAATTTCTCATTGTTCTGCTGGGCTGAGCGCTGAGCCTCCCGCCAGGCGGCACTGTGGCTGTGGGTACTGCGAAGCCTCAGCAAAGGGCCACACATTTGAATTCATCACCCGTGCTGATAGCCTGCCACTAATTAATATGTAAATGTAACATTGTTTGTTTGCCGCTGTGTCAAACTTTGATGTGAGGAGCGGCTTCCAGGTTAACAGAGATTTAGAGGAGATTGAGGGCTGGAGACCTCCACATATCGCGACCAGCCGTGATCTAATATTTTTTATTTAAATACATCGGCTAATACTGTATGTCTCCACAGCTTAGAACCTGGGAGACAGGCTAATGATATTTTATTAAGCCAGAGTAATTGAGGATCCCATCAAAATATGTAATTAAACACTTAAGCATAATTATCCAACACAGTAGGACCCCGAATGAATTAATTAAAAAAACGTCAATACATCAATTTATTTGAATTCCTTTGTCCCTTTTCCACTTGTAATAATTAACATTTTAATTGCCTTAATTTGTGATGAGTAAAATAAATTCACTCTTTATTCGACACCAGCAATAAAGCACGAAATGTGAGCTCACTGGAATGTGCGCGGGAAAATGATGATGAATGTTAGCCACGTACAGCCGGGAGAGGGGAAACTGTTCAAATGTTGTTTTTTTGTGGAGTTAAAGGGGGGGGGGGGAAGCGATGGGGTGTGTGTGTTTTAGTATGTGTGTGGCTTTGCTTGCTCGCTTGCCTGGGTATATGTTCATTATCAGCAGGCTGCCTGGGTTTGATGCATACCTGGAGAGCAACGTAATATCCTCAGGCCACTACTACATGTCAGGCCATGGGAAAGATACACACACAAGACAGAGGAACATCCCTGGCCCCGGTGGAGCCATTTACCTTTCTCCAAGTAGGTTCAAGATATTAATTAAGATAAATCCACCTCAATTCACACATTCTGCCAACTGCCTATTTATCAGAATTATGTTAATCATTTCTGTAGGGCAGAAGAATTATTACCCATTTTGTACGTAATTCGCATTAACATTCAAAACTAAATGATTTTGCATTCTGCTCCATATGGACTCCGTACAACCATGACATCTTTTCAGCACACGGTAGTGAAATAAGTGACACATTCATAACACATACAAGAGCGCATGACAGCGCTTTCCCTCTGGTGCTCCCACAAACAATATGGTAATGTATCCATTCTAATCATACGCAGCCTCTTAGGATTTATTCGTCATGATGCACCTCGTGCATTTGAACAGCTTTAAACAAAAACAATAATCTTATGATGATCCGTTCTGTCTCGGTGGCTGTGATTTGAAGTGATTCAAGTCTGGCTTTTTTTTGTTCTCTTTTTTTTTTTTTTTTTTGGCCAATAGATGAGCTAGTTAATTAAACTCTGAGGAGATAATTAAGATGAGACGGCTGCTTGAATTACTATGGTCATTCTGCCATTATGTGGGGCAGGCCGACAGGTGGCACAGGCCTGCATCAGGTGACAGCTCCGCCAACAGATCGCACCATATGATGGTATTTCATAGCATCCCTCCGGTGCAAGACACTCATGCAGGCACACATGTCATGCTAAATCTGTAGAACTTTAAAAGTAGTCAGAAATAGATTTTAGCTTTACGTTTGTGGCTGTGTTGCTGACGCTGGCTGAGGCACGCCGGGGTCAGTGTTGGGGGGTTAGAGGAGAGGGGCCGGGCTAAAACAGGGCAGACCAGACTCCTGCACAAGCGTTAGGCTAATGAGGGTGAGGACGGGGCCAGGCGATGCTATGTGATTAAATTTAGATCTGGAGGGAGATCTTGACCCATGGTGGCCTACGTCTAACTGACATTTACCCAAGAGAAACACACTGCAGCTGAGGCTTATTAACCTTTTATAGATCTAAGCACTGCCGCCCGTCTTAATTGGCAATTGGATTATTAAATAGTCCAAATTCTGATGATGTGATAAAACAACGAGCACAATACCCAGGCTATTTAGAAAAAGTGCGGTCAGTGGCATTGTGTGCATCTGATCCATACGAGGTTCAATCTCCTGAAGGAAATTCTCTCAGTCAATTAAAGGATTTCAACAAGCTTTATTGGAGGTGTGTCATTAGGTTAACTGTGAATTACACTGGCAATAGTACAGACCTTGACTCAGTTCTTAGGAGTTATAAGTCACAGCAGAAATCCATGCCATTATGGAAATTGTGTTGACCACTTCTAGCTGGATCTGCACGAAGGATTCTTTCCTGAGTCTTTCCTAAGTGCAACAACAATTAATTCCTCACTCCGGTTCATAATGCGATCTTCTCCCCATTTAAGACCAATTACAGTGACTTAATGTAATTAGCTGGATGATATAATAGACACAATTATAACTGTGAATATACTGCCTGTTTTGCCGATACATTCAGAATGATTTTCACACTAATTAATGAAATTAAGTGAATTGGAAAAGTGATGTGGCCTTATAAGTGATGTTCCAACTATAAAGTATACTTACTATTCAACACATATATTCCCCATGAAACTGAAAACAAATACTATGCTTTGTTGGTATTCTTGGTGACCAAAACATATTAAATAATAAAATAAAAATAA
>NC_047510.2:12330227-12330485 GCF_902827115.2 Pseudochaenichthys georgianus
AGCTGCATCAGGCCATCTACGGGCACCTAAACCCAGGACGCATCTCCTGAACTCTTCTGTGTCTTATCGAGCTATGAAGGAATGGGACTCCAAACCACCTCGCTGACAGAGTCCAGAGCCTCTTTCAAGAAGAGGTTGAAGGGCCGTCGACTGATGACCGCGTACCCTGCGAGCTGTGAACCCTCACTTCATTTGATCGCATGTTGTTGATGATATTGGTGATGTTTTTAATGTTGTTAATGATGTCAGATTATGTCC